>NW_026576554.1:67500-88589 GCF_028641065.1 Leucoraja erinaceus
GATAAGCTGAAAATCAATTTACACCCCGAGATTTCTGGTCTGCTCCGTTTTAGCAGGTCATAGACAGAGAATGTAATTTCCTCTGTTTTCATTCCCATTCTGTCTATCCTTAACTTGTGTAATGTTTGTACTCTTTGAGCTGATACTAATGCCATTAACATGACTGCTTTTATCGTAATTTTGTCTAACAACAAATTTGAGATGGGATCCCAATCCCTAAGTAGCATTAAAGATGCCCTTCATGTATCTACAAGTCAAAGGATGTAATCCTAGAACTTAATGTTCTGATGGTCTCGATAAGTATGCCGACAACGCATTCCTTGCTGTGTTGATCACACTATAGCTTAAATTATCATCAAAATGTAATTTTGACAAATTTCTACAACATCTCAAACATCTGCAGTGTGATAAGAAAATTTTGTGTTGAAGAAACTGTTCCCATTTCTGAATGTAAGAAAATGTACTGCTTCTAGGTACTTTTTAGAATCTGCAAATCAGTAAATCAACACGATCATGTGAAGGATGAAATTCACCAGTTACAGGGTGCACAAGTAGGTTTTCTTGTCTAAAGACATCCATAATGGGTTCAGTCACCATTTTTAACCCTAATGGATACCATGTTTGTGTGTCCAATCTGGAACCACCAACAATTCTTCTTCTTCTTCTTCTTCTTTGGAGGCTTACGGCAGCCGGCATCCGCAATGTTGCATTGCTGCCACCTCCTGGCTTCATTCCACAGTACTCATGTCTTTACATTATATCCTTTTTATAAGCCCAGAGGCCCTCAAGAAATCAAACAACAACTTTATTCCTTTTCCTTTCCCTCCACACTCTAGAATGTTCTTTACTGATATTTCTGTCAAACCAATTTTCCTAATTTCAATTATCATAAATTCTCTTTCTCTCTCATATCTCCTAAATGCAACTAGGGCATGCTGAACTGTTTCTGGTTGATGGCATTCCTCACACAGCCCAGTACCACCAACAATTCTGAAGCATAATCTTGTTTGATCTTCTGTAGACACCCACTGATGAGACAAAAGGGAGGAAATGCAGACAAAACATTCCACCCCAATTTAACGTAAACTCATCTACCCCCTGGTGTTTCCCAAATATTTTCACAATTTTGTGGAAAATATCACGATTTAACATCCATTCTGTGTTGTCATTGAAATTTCTTGACCTAGTATCTGCAATTATGTTGAATTTACCTTGTAGGTAAGTTGCAGAAAGCCAAATATCTTTCTCAATGAACCAGTGCCAAATCATGTTTACCAATCTGTCACGTGCTTCTGACTTGATTCCACCCATGTGATTGACATGTGCCACTGCCGTAGTGTTGTCAGTCTGAACCTGTACATGCAAATTTTGTACCTTTCGGCAAGGGCTTTCAACCCATGCAATACACTTAGTAATTAAAGATAATTTATGCCATGTGTCTCGAGCAAAGGTTCTTCCTCTGCATTCCATCTATCTCCACAGCTTGAGATGGCATCCGCAGCTCCCCATTCCAGTGCACTTGCATCTGTTTGTAAAATGGTAGCTCGTGATTCAATCATTATTTTCCTGTAGGAACAATCCACATTTTTAATCCACCATTTTATATCCTCAATTGCTGTGCTCGGTAATTGCATAGGTCTATTAAAATGTCCAGCATGTCTTTTTAATGCTGCAATTTTTGCTCTCTGCAATTGCTGATAGTGCAGTGGCCCCAGCTGGACAGCTGGAAACGAAGCAATTAACTTATCCAGCAGACTAGTCACTTGCTTGATTGATGGTGTTTGCCTACAATTAGTTCCTTACAACTCTCAATCAATTGCAGCTTATTTTCCTTGCGTAAGCTCACTGTCATATGGTGTGAATTAATAGTGAACCCCAAGTAATCAATTATTTTGTTAGGTCTCAGTTTGGATATCTCTGAATGAATGACAAATCCCATTCTTTGAAATGTGAGGTTCACTTTTTAAAACTGAAGCTGTTACCATGGCTTCAGTATCTCCCACAATTAAAATGTCATCCAAATAAGCCATTATCAAATGGCTTTGAGTTCTTAACAATGCTAAAATTGACTTCAACAGTTTTGTAAACAATCTGGCGCCAGACGTCAATCCATTTGGTAATGCTTTAAATTGCCCCATTTGAGACATCCAGACAAATTTCAAATAACTGCGGTTGCACATGCACCGCAACAGAATATTGCATCTTGGAGATCTATGCTTACCATATAGCATTCTGTTGAAATTAATTGCAAAGCATTAGTAAAAGTCTCCATTTTGAAATGTTTATACTGCACAAAAGAGTTAAGACTTGTGAGGTCCAAAATGATTCTAGTTCCCCCATCCTTTTTTGTTCTAGAGAAAATACTAGATACAAACTGATGGTTTTGATGTTGTTTTCTCTATTACCCCTTTTTTACTCAAAATCTCAATTTCTATTTGAATTCTCCTCATCTCTTCTTCAGTGAAGGAATATATTCTTTTTGGAGTATGTTGTGTAGGGGGATTTTCATTCTGATAAAATTCAATTCTAAACCCCTTAGTACTGCACAGTATATATGCATCAGATGTTATTAGTTTCCATTCTTTTAAAAAGAATTGTAACCTACCCCCAACTTGTAAGTAGGATACATCTGATATGTTTCTTTCAGAACCAGAGCCACCTACCTCAGAGTTTACTGGTGTCACTTTTTGTACCTTGCCCCTTGTGGAAATACCATGACCTCCACGTCCTGGGGTTGTATGTCCTTATCTTGTATGTGAGTACGAGCGACTTGTTCCTTCACCAGTTCCCCTTCGGTATGGATATTGCCTAGCTGTGCTGCCAAACATCGGTGGTTTCATCATCCCGATGGTTTTTGATTTTATGTTGAGAACCTTTAGTTTTTTTAGCAAGCTCTTCTCCAAAGAGTAAATGTGGCAATTGTATAATAGATGGTTTACAGAGCCCTGCAAACTTAGGATGTATGTTAGGTCGTATCACAGTTTTACAAATAGTTTATTTCAAAATGTGCATAACACATCATTCCCATTACATCCTGTTGTGCCATTGTCACATTTCCTTCTTCCAGATCTTTGGCAAATGCCGTAATACTTGACCCTATCAATCTTAATACCCGCTGTAATCTCATTTCTTGAGCTCTTACTGCAATGCCCATATACTTCCACACATCTTTGTTAACAGCTGGCACACCTAGCAGAGCACAGTTCTGCGGGATTTCATATTTGTTCATAACTTCATCCATTGTTGTATCTTCTGATTGATGGGAAAGCAGGTAATTTATACTCTCTGCTATTTCCTCTGGAAGAGGTTGTACCATGTGTCTGGGACTATAGAACTTTTGGGCCAGCCCTGGCATTTTTCTTTTTTGCATTGGGTTCTGGCCCTCAACTGGTTCATTATCAGAGTATTCTGGATATTCCTCCTCATAATGGGTTTCACCTGGATATTCATCATCAGGTATTTCATGCGATGGCTCTATTATAGGCCAACGCTTTTTTGTCCCTCTTTGGTGTACATCAAGCTTTTCATTTGAGCTGTATATTGGCAGCCCACTTTTGGGTGCTGCTCCATATTCTGGGTCTCCTGTAAACCAACGCCTGTATTGTCTTTCAGACATTTCTGGTGCTGCCTCCCTGTCAGGTGAGCCCATATATTCATCTTTATCATCAGGCATTTCGGTCGCAGTCTCAAATCTGGGTCAACGTTTCCCAGAACATCTTCTGGGTGTTCCATGCGGTTGCTCTTTAAGCCCGCGTCTTTTATACTCCTTCTGGAGTTTGTTTTACCCATGAGGAATTTCAGTTATAGTTCTATAACTATATTCTATAGTTCAGACTCCTCAGAGTCTTCCAGGCCTGTTATTTCTTTATGGCCTTGTTCCCTATGGGAGTTTCAATGGGACTTTTCCCCTCCCGTGTAAAATAGTTATTTCTTTACAATCGACTTTTTAGTCGGGCGTCCGCTACTCTCAGACACGTTGTCTTATAGAGTGCTTGCTGCGGTGCGCTTACTATTCTTCCTCCCACCTTTCTCCATACATAAGACTTGCCTGTGTCTCTGCACACAGCCTCCGGAGAAAAGCAGCCTGAAATAAAAGTAGAAAATACTTACGTTCAGGTTTTCCTTCACTCAACGCTTAGAGGTTCCACACCTCCTACCGTGGTCGCAGCGCAATGCGTCTGACGAGATGACGCGTGTGCGCCTGGACGGCCGTCTTCACCTAGTCACTCACGTGACTCCGAAGTAAAATCCACGTCAGTCCATTGAATTTTGCAGCTTAACTTGGTCTTTTGGCCTTCCATGTTAGACCATTATTATCTTTGTTGATAATAAATAAGGTGCTCCTTTAAAAAATATACATATATATTAAAAAGGGAAACTACATATAAAATGAGCAACAACGCGCAATGAAAGGTCTCTGGACCATATGTTTTCTATAATCTTTGGTTTAATCAGTGTTGTGGGGGGACAGTATGTGTGTGTTTCTGTGTGAGCGGCAAGATACAGATACTAGATTTCAAAGTTCCTCATGGACCAGAAGGAACTTTGATTTAAAGCTACTCATGACGTACATAAGCCATAAAGGCAATTATATTTGCCTTTACATTTTGCTATAAGATATAAGGAACATAAGCCATAAGCCAATATATTTGCAGATAGAGACAGAGATATGCGTATACATGTAGCAATGTTACAAAATTTTGAGATTTGAAAAATCAAGTCTAATTTATCCCATCATAAAAAGACGTTTAATTTGACACCAAATTCACTTTCATATCTTCAGTATTGAAAACGTTATGGCCATTTTCATACTTGGATATTAGCATCTTGTTCCCTATTGCTTTTTCATTGACTTAACACAAAAGCTGTGATCGAGAACAGTCAAAAGCCCATAACTCTTAAAAATTAAGAGAACTGAAATAAATTTTCAGTTATTATAGATTGAAGCATTCTGAAACCAATATGAAACAATCTTACTTAGATGACTTGAAATTAAAGCATATAATTAGTTAGTTACCTAATTGTAGCTAATTACAAAATTCAATTGCTAGATCTAAACATCTATCCATTTCTTAAGAACAGATTAACATTTTTAAATAGCCTAAGTGTCCAAATAACATTCGCACAAGAATTCACAATATAACATAATTTTAAAATCTCATTGTCATGGGTTTATAGGCCAAATGGAAGGAATTTAATGTTTAATACCTGTAAATTAATGGCCATTTAAATCATCTTGCGAGTGGGATTTTCTGGAACGTGATCAATTGGAATGTTGCAGTTGCGGTGGATTTAAACCCGTATTGGCAACAAAAACACTGCCGGTGTTCAGGGGAAAAAATCACCGTTTCGCAACTTGAAATGTGAATTAAATGCATCTTAAGAAACACTTTTATACATAAAAATAAACTACTTTCTTTTATCTGTCCCCTACTTAAAATCCGGACCCGTTGTAGGCGTTGACGGCTTCAAAAGCTGATTTTAAAGTCACTCCAGCGATTAACTTGTCGTGCGAATTAAGGAAAAAAAAACAAACAGAACGGCCGTCGGAACGATTGTTTAACAAAAGCTTGCACTCCAACAAATATAATCCAGGACCAAGTCGGAGAAAAGCGCGTTTTAACCCCCCCCCCCCCCCTCAAACGCGCCAAAATCGCGCATACGGCCAGTGGCAGAATTGCAGCGCCGCTGAAGGTAAGTATTGTAACATACCTAATACATGTGTGATATACATGTATAGAAATATATAACACACACATATGTATGTTTCTCTAGTTTCTTTCTTGTGATCTCCCAATTTTGTAGAACTTTTTTTCTTTTATTCAACCTCTCTGAAATCCTAATATTGTGAATAAATATCAATGAACACATGCCAAGATATTCTTTCATTCTATATTAGTGTAAAGAAATATAGTGTATACATACCTACATTGATACAGAAGTGCGAGTATTAGACATGAAAACTGTGCATTGCTACCGTAGCTTAGTTTTTATTTTAACATAAATTTGAGGGAAATTAGTTACCGTATTTCCCGGCAATGACGACGTACCACCATTTGAGTAGCTAAATTTTGAAAAAAGGATGGCGGGACAGGATCGGGGGTTTGGTTTAGTCCAGGGGTCCGCAGCCTTTTTTGCATAGGGGCCAGGACCCTCCGGGACGAGCTGCAGTTCCCAGGTCACCTGCGAGCCCCGAGTCTAGCTGCGGTTCCGCTGTCCACCCGAGCTCTGAGTGAGTTTTTAAATGTGAATATCTCATAACTAAACATTTGTGGGTTAGCAGTATATTGCATCAATCCACTCAATTTTAAATCGTTCTACAACTAAATTCATAAACAAGGATAACACTTTTTATTTCTGTCATTTATGGTAAGAGTTACATAATTTATTGTTTTATGTGTGAGATATACAGGGTGTTCAGAACAAAGACGGCAGTTCTTTGACAAGTATTCCGTAGTTCCCTATAGGAGATCTTATCAACGAGTATTCTGGACCCACTGTCAACATATGAAATTACAGTAAAATATATAGAATTAACTTATAAGAACAAATCTGATTATAACTCCATAACTGCAGAATGGATGAAATGTCACTAATTGCAATTGTTTTCACGGGTGGGGAGAGACATGTATATTGAAGATGCATTTTTCCTCTAGTAGGTCAATTTATGCCTACTGAATAAATTCTGTATTCATGTCTACTATATTCTGTTGTGCTAAAGCAAAGCAAGAATATCATTGTCCTATCTGAGACACATGAAATAAACTCTCTTGACTTGACTTGATTTATCTTAAATGTAGAAGAGCTTACAATACCATGCATGGCTTACGACAAGAACAAAACCAAATATGTACACCAGTGTAAACATTGATACCTTTATTATTGTTTAAGAAGAAACTGCAGATGTTGGAAAATCGAAGTAAGACAAAAATGCTCCAGTATTTTTGTCTACCTTTATTATTGTGCTAAGTCTAGTTCTATAAAAGAAGACTTTCTAATAACTTGCTGATGTACCAAAAAATGTCTTATATAATATAATACATTGTCAGGATCATAAGAATAGAATTATATATGTTAGTCATCATACATTGGGAAGGAAATTAAGGCTTTAATGTGTGCTCCTCGTGGCATGTCATTGTTCCCTACAACTCTATTTATCATGTATTTTAAACACCATTGATCCGTGTACATTGTGTATATTTAATAGCATTTATCATATATTCTAAACACCATTAATCCGTGTACATTGTGTATATTTAACACCATTTATCCTGTATTTTAAACACTATTTCAAATCGGCTTAAACACAAGCCGATTCGGGACCTCCGCTGCTTGGAAGTCCCGCATCGGCCGCCTACCGGAGACCGGGGCTTCATGATGTTATAGGCTCAGCCTCAGCGAGGGAAAGTGCACGCTGCCCCCGCGACTAGAAGCTCCACACACCGCGGCTTCAGGGTGTTATCGTCCGCGGGCCAGCGATCAGAGCAATTCTTCTGGTGACCCCCTGCGCCGCGATCTGAGCTATAGGAAGAGATCGGCCTCAAGACAGAAAGTTATAATTTTTTTCTTACCTTTGGTCTTTAGTGGGGAACCTTACATTTGGTGATTCGAGCACTATAGCAGAACGGCTTGCTACGCTGGTCGATGTGGGTGCCATGACAGAAGCCCATTAAAAAAAAACCTCATATATATGATTCCCAAAATGGCGCGCAAAAAATGACCCATGAGCCCATGACCGTACTACAGCTTTTTCGTCGAGTGGTTTATCTTGCTCCTCTATAATCTTTGGGGAAGAGTGTGGAGGGAAGGGGAGAGGGGGGTGGGGGGGGGAGAGAGTGGGGAGGGGGAGGGGTAGTCCATCTATTCTCCACTCCCTATCACCCCCACTCCTCTCCCTCTATTCCCACGCTCGTGATCACGCGCTTTGACACAGGCTGTGGGGGGGCGGGGCTGGAACAAATGGGATCCTTTCCGATTGGGCATCTGTGAGGGATTGCATTGTGAGAGAGAGACCAAAGATCTTATAGCGAAGCAAGATGGGTTACTCTCACGCAAACGTGTAGTACGCTCATGGGCGGATTTCATGGGTGATTATATGACTCATTTTAGCAACCTGCCTCCGCCATCTTGTTCTGCCATTTTGCTCCGCCATTTTGCTTCCGGCCAAAGATTGGATCCGCAGTGGGGAGAGGGAGTGCGCGGCCCAGGGCAGCGAGGAGAGAGAGAGAGTGCGGGGTCCTACGCAGCGGGGAGAGGGGCGTAGGAGGGGGGCGACATTGTAGTGAGGGGGCAGGCGAGGACGTGCCGGGGGGGGGAGGGGGGGGGGGGGGGGGGATAAGGCCTAGTGTGTGTGAAATTGCGGGGAGGTTTACAATATTTCTTATTTAAAGTCCCTTGTCTACTCTGACATAAAGTTCATTATTGGATCAGAAGAAATATAATTGTGTGTGTTATATGATTATATACATTTATATGAATTTCATGTATGTGTGTTTATAAACATTTTATTCTTTAACAAGAATTAACAGAATTATGAACTAACAGAATTATGAATCTAACCCTATATCGCACATAAAAAGTTCCGCAATGTCAATTACCCTGCGAGTCGGGTCGGTTCTGGTTACTACAAAATCAACTCAAACACTGCTTGTGAACCATTTAAAAAGGAATGATTTAAAAAACATTAAAAAGACAATTACCAGTCAAATTTTATTCTTGACAAGAAGTACGAACTGACAGATTTATGAATCTAACCCACACAAACTGTTGCCCCGCAACATTGATTACACCAAAGATCTTATAGCAAAGCTTTGCTATAAGATCTTTGGGCATCAGGACGCCAGCAGTGTCACTTCCTGTCTGCAGACAGATTCCTCCCCATCCTGGATCAGTCCAATCAGGGTTGTGTCGTCCGCAAACTTTAGAAGCTTGACAGAGGAGTCCTATTTGCATGTCCTATTTCTACTTGTGTATGATTTGATGTGTACATGAAAGGTTTGCATTGACTGAATAGCACATGAAACAAAGTTGTTCACTGTATCCGGTTACACGTGGCAATAATAAACCAACACTAATGCTTAAGAGCAGGTTGACGAGGACTATCTTTTCTGACAGAATTGAAGTTCTTTGGCATTCACAGTCCAGGGAGTTGCTGGGGCGAAATCATTGAAGAAATACAGGATGTAGGTGAACAGAGATGGGATGTGCAAGTTGCTCAATGGACATGTTTAAATGTTATTGAGGCCAAAATTGAAGCAACTATATATTTTTTAATTGATTTTTTAATGTAAATGCAACTTTATCTTTCATTACACAACAAAGTGCCAATAACAACAACGTGCTCATCAGTCTCGCTAACATAACTGTGGGAAGAGAAACGGCTAATGTTTCAGGTTGACGATCCTTCGTCAGAACTGAAAGGTTAACTCTGACTCCTCTGCATTAAACATTAATGGCTTCACTTCCCACTGGATGTGTCCCCGTCTGCTGTTTCAAGTGTTTTCTTTTTTGTTACTATACAAAACAAAAAAGAGAAAGAAACGAAAGAGAAGAAAGACAACAGAAGAAGCCGCAGACATAACACTATTGGTGCAATCTACATGGTGGTACACAGTCAGGCATTGCAAGAGCACGAGTAAAGAGCACAGGACTACATCGCTGCAGAAAATATGAAATTATTGGTCTTTGAGATGGTTGATAAATGGTCCCCAAACACTTAAAAAGTTGTTGGGTAACTTGGAGTTGTGGAAACGTATCCTTTACATCTGTATGCTTATTATCATTTCATGGAGCCATTTTTCGAAGCGGGGGGGGGTGTAGATAATTTCCAGTCTGTTCAAGGGCCTGTCCCACGAGCATGCGACTGCATGCGGCGAGCGCGACCTAGCGTGGTCGCTTGAGCCATAAGGCCTCGAGGGGCCGGTCCCACTTTGATCACCGGAGCCGTATGGAGTTGTGTGGGGCTGGCCCCGACATCGCGCGGGGCTCCGAAAAATTGACACTGTCCATAAATCCCGCGCGGCAACGGCCTGTCGGCCCGCAGCCGCATTGGCGCCGTACGCAGCGTCTCGACGCCGTACGCAGCTTGACGCCGTACACATCATCAGACGCATCATCTTGACGCCGTATGCATCGTCTTGACGGCGTAAGCCTAGCGCGTGGCGTTGCGCGATGTCGTCATCGCCCGGTGTGCCGTTGCATGATGACGTAACCGTGCAATGTCCAAATTCAGTCGGCCCGCCTCCTGCCCAGCTGATTGGTGAGTATGATGTCGGGACCAGCCCCGCACAACTCCAGATGGCTCTGCGGTTGGAAGTGGGACCAACCCCGCGCGACCGTACGCTTCAAACCACCTCGTTTAGTCGCACTAGACGCATGCAATCACATGCTGGTGGGACAGGCCTTAGGATCATTTTCTTGTCTGCCACCTTACATCAGTGCCTGTTGTTCTTCAGACGTGACGTTCAAAGCAGTCTCTGAGCATCCAAAACGTGCCAGTTCTGGATCAGGGGGAATATCTTTTCCATAGGCCCCAGAGAACCACTTAAATATTTCAGACCAGTATCTTTGTATATGAGGACAGAGCCAGAAATTGTGTGTTAAAGAACCATCTGCACCTTTGCATCTGTCACATAATGGAGAAATAGATGGGTAGATTCGGTGTAATTTGGTCTTTGATTAATGGAGTCTATGGATGAATCAGTTTATACCTGACATTGATCGAACAAGTTTGGATTCTCGTCAAACCTTCATTCCAAATGTCGTCGGACACCTCGAAATTCAGCCCAATCTTATTGAATAAAGAAACGATTCACTTGTCGAATGTTATTTTCCATCACGGTCATGGGGAGACCTTACAAAATCCCGTACAGACAGCACCCGCTGTCAGGATCACAGCGGGGTCTCTGGCGCTGCGCTACGTGCTGCTGATACCCGGGACCTCTCACACGAACGCAAAATGAATACAGTGCCCTCTGTGTGTGTGGTATTGGGCAGCTGGTCCGCATTCAGTGCCCACTGGTGTTCAGAGGCAAATATTACATACATACAACCGCATGACGTGCCTCAATTTCAGCTCCTATACACGTCCAACAATAGAATAGGTAATGGGGAAAATATTTAATATGAATCTAAGGCGTAACATTTTTCACGCAACGGGCGGTGGGTGTATGGAAACAGCTGCCAGGGGAGGTAGTGGAGGCTGGGAATATCCCAATGTTTAAGAAACGGACAGCTGCATGGACTGTCTGAAGAAGGGTTTCGGCCCGAAACATCGCCTATTTCCTTCGCTCCATAGATGCTGATGCACCCGCTGAGTTTCTCCAGCAATTTTGTGGATCGAAGAACCTTCGATCTTCCAGCATCTGCAATTCCTTCTTGAACACAGCTGCATGGATTGGACAGGCTTGGAGGGATATGGACCAAACGCGGGCAGATGGGACTAGCGTAGCTAAGTTGGGCGTTGTGGGCAAGTTGGGCAGAACGTACTGTTTCCACGCTATATCACTCTATGACTCTATAACATCGTTCATTCAATCTCTCGTTTATTTATCCGATGAACAGACACTCGGACAACAGGTATTCGTATTGGTTTCCCATTGTCAAAGATTAGCGAGAGTCAATAAAATTATTTGCGTGCGAACCAGCGAAAGGATACGATACGCGAGGACAATAAAGTCATACACTCGTACAACAGGCAGTGAAAAGTCTCCCATAAAGTCTTGTGAAAGGCGTCACGGAGCCGATGGAGCCAATTTCAAACACACTACCCTCATCGTGTGGTTATGTTATCACACCTAGATCATGAAGACTGCGTGTTCTGAAAATAGGCTTTGCAGAGTGAGATGGTCGTCGCTACGCCAGCCGTGTTTTGGCGATTGATGTGGATTGAGAGGGTGGAAACGGAGGGGCAACTGCGCAGGAAACATGTTCCCAATGTTGGGCGAGTCCAAAACCAGGGGCAACAGTCTTTGAATGAAGGGGAGGCCATTTAAGATTGAGGAGGGGAACAAAATTCACCCAGAGAGTTGTGAATTTGTGGAATTCCCTGCCACACAGGGCAGTGGAGGCCAAATCACTGGATGGATTTAAGAGAGAGTTAGATGGAGCCCCAGGAGCTAGTGGAATCAATGGATATGGGGAGAAGGCAGGCACGAGATTGATTGGGGCCGATCAGCCATGATCACAATGAATGGCGGTGCTTGCTCGAAGGGCCGAATGGCCTCCTCCTGCACCTATTTTCTATGTTTCTATGTTAAAACAGGGTACTTAGCTCACCAACGCCAGATGTTGTAAACCGGACCATCAATAGTACACGGAAGATGAATTTCAAACACATTTATTTAAACAGAGTTTAGTTAGACTATGCATCAAATCATAGGGTGATTTGATCAGAGTCAACATCTCAGCTCTGAACTTGGTCTGCGCCACCGCGTAAATCACCGTGTTGGTGCAGGAGCTCAAAGACTGCAGCATCAATCCGGTTATCCTAATAATGTTGAAGACGCTGGTGACGTATTTCTGGAAGAACACAGCATCGGTGATAGTGATGCAGATTTTATGCACCACATTCACTGCCCACAACAGGATGAAGCTGCCCGAGATGGCGAGCAGTAAAATGATGGATTTCCTTCGGTTCTCTATCTCGGGGTCACTGTGACTCTCGCCCTTCCCGCTGCCCCGGAGTTCCCTCCTGACTCTGCTGGCCCGGGTGATGTGTCTGATGGTCAGAGCGTTGAGCAGCGCGATCAGCACAAACGGAACCAACGGGGTCAATGCTACCCGCAGCCAGTAATAAGCCACCCAGAGAGGCGATGTGTAGAAGGTGGATTTTACAACACAGAACATTGGTATAGTGTCAATTACTTTTGCCGGTTCAAATATGAAGTAAAAACCAACGTTCAGTGCAAGGCTGATCACACACACTGATGTTATAATCACAGTCGCGGTTTTCTCGGTACAATATTTCACTTTAAATTTCTGGAAACAAATAGCGATAAACCTATCGAAGGTGAAGAGAACAGTAAACCAGACGGAACAGTCAATGGCCACCACACCCAGGTAGAAGATGATGCTGCAGACTGGAGTAATGTCCAGGAATGACCCTGGGAAGTACATGGGCTTAATGAATTCGAGAGTGACGTTGACGATCAGGACCATGAGGTCGGCGAGTGCCATGGACAACAGGTAGCGGCTGATGCATTTGGAGAGTCCGCACCTTCCCCGGATCACAATAGCGACCGTCAGTAAATTTGCTGCAAGGAAGAAATGGAAAAGTGGGAAACATGGTGATCAGAACAAGGGGCTGGGACAGGCGAGGAAGAAAGTGTTTTGTAGTGTTGGTCTACAATTGGTGTAATATTCAGTAGAGTGAAGGGTTGGTCCTGATAGATGAGTGTAAATCCCACCAGGACAGAGTGGGGAAGTAAATGCACCAAATAATAAATAAAGACAGTCGGCCATAAGTGATGGGAGCAGAATTAGGCAGAATTAAAAACATACACCCGTTGGAATTGGACAATCAGTTTCCGGACTTGAATATCTGGATAAGAAAATCCAGCTCAATGTTCTCTATTTTGTTTACCATTGACTGTCAGGGAAAATGCGGGAGACCGGGAGTGGGCGGCACATTTCCCGCTGTAGACCATTCTCTTACTGGTTAGAAAGCAAGACCCAGTGATCGTTGGAGCAGCGGACGGCGGGGAGATCAGCTCGACAACCAGTTGGTTTCTAACCTCCCGTTCACGTTTTCATACTGACCAATGTCAGAAGATCCTTGGGGGGGGGGGGGGGGGGGGGGGGGGGGGGGAGCGCCTGGACCTGATGGTATACCCGGTCGAGTTCTCAAGACTTGTGGAGACCAACTGACTGGAGGTTTTGCAGACATTTTCAACCACTCACTTCTGAGGTTCCCACCTGCTTTAACAGGGCATCAATAATACCGGTGCCCATGAAATGTAAGGTGACGTGCCTCAATGACTATCGACCAGTGGCACTGACGTCCGTGGTGATGAAGTGCTTTGAGAGGTTGGTCATGATGCATGTCAACTCCTACCTGGACCAACTACAGTTCACATACCGCCACAACAGATCAACGGAAGATGTAATTTCACTGGCTCTCCACTCCGCACTGGACCACTTGGACAATAAAAACACCTAGTCAGGCTGTTGTTTGTGGACTACAGCTCGGCGTTTAATACCATCATCCCTTCCAAGCTGGTTACCAAGCTCACGGAACTGAGCCTATGGGCATCCCTCTGCAATTGGATCCTCGACTTCCTCATACACAAACCATTGGAGGAACCAATTCACTCTCAGTAACAATTAGTACGGGAGCATCTCAAGGCTGCGCGCTCAGCCCCCTGCTGAACTCACTCTATACTCATGACTGCGTAGCCGGTTATAGTGTGCACTCCATCATCATGTTCGCCGACGACACCACTGTGGTTGGACGAATCACAGATGGAGATGTCAGAGTATAGAAGGAAGATCGATCGGCTGGGCAAGTGGTGCCAGCACAACAACCTGTCTCTCAACATCAGTAAGATCAAGGAACTGACTGTGGACTTTGGTAGGGGAAGGATGAGATCCCACAATCCTGTTTATAACAACGGGACGATGGTGGAGAGGGTCAATAACTTCAAATTCCTGGGCGTGAATATATCAGAAAATATTTCCTGGACCCAGCACACCGATGCAATTATAAAGAAGGCACATCAGCGACTTTACTTCCTGAGAAGATTACGGAGAGTCGGCATTTCGAAGAGGATTCTCCTAAAATTCTACAGCTGCACGATAGAGAGCATTCTGACTGGTTGCATCGTGGCCTCCTTCAGCAACTTGAATGTCCAGGAGCGAAAAAGACTACAAAAAGTTGTGACCGCTGCCCAGTCCATCACCGGCTTTGACCTCCCCACCGTCGAAGGGATCTATCGTCATCGCTGCCTGAAAAATGCAGCCAAAATCATCAAGGACACACACCATCCTGGCCACACACTCATCTCACCATTGCCATCGGGAAGAGGATGCATGAGCCTGAAGACTGTAACGTCCAGGTTCAGGAATAGCTGCTTCCCCGCAGCCATCAGGCTATTAAATACAACGAATAAGCTCTGAACTGCAAAATACTATATTATTATTTGTTATTTGCACTAAATTTGATATGTATCCTTTTTCCCCGTTATGTACAATGTTTACATAATCACATATTCTGTTGTGCGGCAGCATGTAAGAATTTCATTGTCCCATCCGGGACATATGAAAATAAAACACTCTTATAATAATAATAATAATAATAATAATAATAATAATTTTATTTATAGAGCACTTTAAAAACAAACATAGCTGCAACAAAGTGCTGTACATCACTAATCATTGACAACAAAGTTAATACACACCAAAAATAACAATCAAAAGAAATAGTAGGAAAAGACAGGTAAAATAAAGAAACATCAAAAACACCACAAACAGAAGCAAAGCCTCAGGCATGGTCAAAAGCCAGGGAGTACAAATGTGTGTTTAACACTGGATTTGAAGATGGACAGTGCGGGGGGCCTGTCTGATGTGCAACGGGCAGGGTGTTTCAAGAGTGCCGGAGCAGAAAACGGAGAAGGCTCTATGCCCTCTGAGCCTCCGACTAGACCTCGGTACCTCCAGGAGCAGCTGACCAGCTGACCTGAGGGACCGGGCAGGAGCGTATGGGTGGAGCAGCTCATAGAGGTAAGGCGGGGCGAGCCCATTCAGAGACACGAGTCTCTTGGGTCTTGATTTGAACCCTCCCCTCAGCTCAGTAACTCATATTCACAGGGACAGTTAAAAAACCTTGTTAAAACAAACTGACCGCGAATGAACAAGAGGGTGAAATCTCAAAAGACGAAGTCACATTGGCAAGCGATAACAGAACTCACCTGGAACCCCGAACGCCACGAGAACAGGGAAGAAAACGGCTTTAATGTGTACAAGGATTTGTCTACTCATCTCTCTCTCCCAGAGACTCGATGCTGCTGGAGGCGGTGCTCAGATCCACAGTCAGATCAAGCAACGTGAATCCAATCCTATATTTGTACCCGAGGTAAATCTCCAGTGATTCAATTAGTTTGTCTAATGACTAACATTAGTCATGGAACTTTAAACAAACAGATGAGACAATTGTTGTTAATGTAATGAACCTTTACATTAACCTATCAGACTCTCCACTAACTTTAAACTGTGAGTTTCTCTTTTTTCAACTCTTTTGTGTTGCTGAGTTGGCCCGCACATGGAATCGAAGGGGGATGTCAATATAACGCGTTGATTTTAGTAACCATTCCCATTACATTCATCAGACATACAGGTTGTTGTTCTTGTCCATGTTTTTCAGGCTGAGGTTAATGTACCAGTGTTTTATGAGTCTCGCAATCGCACATGTTCCCTCTTCCACTTGTATATCCTCACCCCCTTCACAACGCCGTGTTCCTTGCTGAATACTGGCAACCCAGAGTTCGCTTTTGGTGTGTGGGATGCTGTGTTACCTTTTAGAGAGACTGAAAGTGCTGGAGTACTCAGCGAGTCAGGCAGCATCTCTGGAGAAAATAAATAGTTGATGTTTCGTGTTGAGACCTGGAGCAGTTGGATTCAAACTGTTAAAACATGAATCTTTGATGTGTTCTTATTTACTTTATTTATTATAATCCGAGAGTTTTTGGTGAAATGGGGAAAAGGAACACAGTATCAGGCAACGCACACAGAAGAAGTAGATGACTTAGGCCACCTCATATGATAGTCATTTGGAATACCTCGTCTGTCAAGGTTTTCCAAGCACCACGAAGAAATTCTTTACACCACAGATAGGATTATGTTGGGGTTTTTTTTTTGTATTACTGCATGGCAAGTCAAATTCCTCGAATGTTGCAAAACATACTTAGCTAATAAAGTATGATTACGATCAGTGCTGGAATATTCGCGACACTTTAGGGAGAGGTCGGGCAGGCTAGCCGATCATTCCTTGAGCAGGAGACTGGGTGAGATCCTGCAGAGTTGAATAGCACCATGAGATGCATAGGCAGAGTGAATATACATATTTTGCCCTAGCAGGGGGATAAAGAAAATTACAGTTACAGTTGGTTCCTCGTGCGTTGGAGTCTGCCACTATCCAGAAACGTCCCCAAGAGAGGCAGAGCATCCAGACACGATCATACGACAGTTCCAGCAGACCACTCAAGCCTCTACTGCCGGGCCAGGTCGTCCGTCTACAAATTTCGACTGGACATTCCCGTCTGGGCACTATTGTCAGCCCGACTAACGAGCCACGATCCTACATGGTGGACTGTGAGGGAGCGGTTTGCCGGAGAAGTCGACAACACCCGCTTGCTGTGAGGGAGCCCCGCCCACCGCCTGCTGGTCCCTATGCTCCGCCGCTCCAGTTCCAGATGCCTTCTGCGATGTCTCCCACCCGTCCCCGCATGCCTTCCACCCCTCCTCGTCCCTCGGTCTCCACTAACCACGGGGTCTCACCTACCGCATGTCTTCCTTTACGGTCCCCTGGATCTCCGTCTCATCTTTCGGGAGAGGGAGGGGAGGGTTGGGGCCGCACGCGCTCGGGCGCGTTAGCAGACCACCAGACAGATATGGCGAGTGTGTTTAACTCCATGGCATGGGTGCCCTTTCCACACTTAATGCCAGGGGGGAGGATGTAGAATGAGTGCATGTGCATGAGGGAGGGGGGAGGGGGGTCTTACCCGGCGTCCCGTGTGCGAATTCGCAGCCAACAAGTGTGTATCCAGCAAACGCCGCCCCGCGGCCGCCAAACGTCTCCCGTGGTCGACAAGGGGGTCTGGAGCTGTGGGCAGGTGTCTGGCGTCGAGAGTGTGACCGGCTGTGCAGCAGTAGAGTTGCTGCCTTACAGGGCCAGAGAACCGGGTTTAAACCTGACTGTGGCTGTATATACGGGGTTTGTAGGATTTCCCCGTGACCGGCGTGCGTTTTCTCACTGAGCTCCGGTTTCCTATGAAACTCCAAAGACCTAAAGGTTTGTAGGTTTATTGGCTTTGTATAAATGTACATTTTCACAGTGTTAATGTGAGGGGATGTGAGGGGTTAATGGATAGGCATATGGATGAGAAGGGAATGGAGGGTTATGGTATGAGTGCAGGCAGGTGGGACTAAGGGGGAAAAAATTGTTCGGCATAGACTTGTAGGGCCGAGATGGCCTGTTTCCGTCCTGTAATTGTTATATGGTCATGTGGTTATATGGTTATATGGATCGCTGGTCCGTGCGGACTCGGTGGGCCGAAGGGCCAGTTAACCCGCCGTATTGGGATGTTTCACGGTAGTCGGGTCGCGACCCATGACCCGTACTGTTGCTACGCTACTCCAAGTGGAGTACACGCGATGAACTGCAGGTAGGCATTCACCATTGTTTCCAGCGTAGCAGGCCCGTTAAAACCCGCCGAAATTGTCCATTTTTGCGCAGTAAATAATTATGTAAATCGGGATAAGTGTGAGAGACATTTAGCCTACTTCAGAATTCCAAACGTGAGGAGAAATGACGGTAGATAGAAGCGAGAGCTGAAGGGACAACAACAGCCAGAGTGCTTGGCGAACATTGGCCGTTTGCTCACTGCATTTCATCAACCAAGGCATTACTTGTGTTTTTTCTTGATTCCTTTGACATCTAAAAAGTTTCAGAAGCGATAAATCTGGCTGTAATTTTTTTTAATCGCCCGTGGTTCTCAAGTGGGTTTTTACATACAAAAAGAAAATGCCTCTGAAGCAAAATTTACAGCCAGATTTATCACTTCTGATACTTTTTAGATACCAAAGGAATTAAGAAAAAACACATATAATGCCTTACTGTTGATGAAATGCAGTGAGCAAACGCGATAATTGCCAATATTTTCAATTCTGATATCTGCACGGCCAATGTTCGCCAAGCACTTTAGCTGTTGTTGTCCCTTCAGCTCTCGTTTCTCTTTACCTTCATTTCGCTTCACGTTTGGAATTCTGAAGTTGGGTACATGTCTCTCACACTTACCCCGACTTCCACAATTTTTTACAGCGCAAAGATTCAACATTTTGGCGGTTTTTAACAGGTACGAGCTTCTTGCATTCATAACATATACCGGAAGTTACGGATGTCCTCCAGATGGATTGAGCGACTCCGTGCGTCAGGCCCTACGACCCAGTGTCCTTACGTGCAACCCCCCTATAACTAAACACTAAGTCGAACCTATACAGGTGCTTGCTTTTCTTATGGGAAACATAATTTAGGAGTTCACACGGGTAGTTCTGGTTTTGCAATCCTTGTTCCACAGAATTACTACCAGTCATTAGATCATTCAAGAAGAAACGTGTTCTTCGGCCCTTCGCGCTGCTTCTGCCAGCAAGCACCTGTCCACATTACTCCCATTTTCCGGCCTTCTGGCAAGTGCTTATACTTACAAAAGATCTAAAATATCTTGACTGCGACTAACAACCCTTCAGGGCACGTAGTCCAGTGAATAAGTCGCTACCTGAAATCCCATTTCCCCAACACGTATCTCATGTTGCAGATTGCTCTCCTGCGAGCAAAGCATTTCATTATCGGTCCTATATATAGCATTTATAATATTCTATATCACATTCCTAGTTCACTCAGCCTTCCCTGCTGCAATGTAAACAACCCAAACACATCCATTCACCCCTTTTACCTGACAAGCTCCATTTCAGGCAAGGTCTGGTAAATCTCATTGCAGCCCCCGAATGAAATCACGCCCTTTCTTTGGGTGGCGACGTGAATTACACATAGTACCCCACTTGCTGACATTTTACTTATTTTTTTACATCACGATCCATTTCTAAAATTCTAATCTCAGATGAATAACGGAACATTCCTACACTCCGTCTATCAAAAAGTTCCCTCGCCTGTGCCGGCTATTACCGGCCACGCCGGGTCCTGTCTCTCCTCTCTTACAGTTAATTATGCTCCCGTCCCACTTAGGAAACCTGAACTGAAACCTCTGGAGACTTTGTGCCCCACCCAAGGTTTCCGTGCGGTTCCCGGAGGTTTTTGTTAGTCTCCCTACCTGCTTCCACTACCTGCAACTTCGCGGAGAGGATGTTTTGACTTGTTGCAGAGTCTTGGACGAGAAAGCAAAGCCTCAGAATTAAAGGTCGTTCCGTTAGGAAAATGGGAAGGATTTTATTTCGTCTGAGGGAGGTGAATCTGTGGAATTATTTTGCCCCAGAAGACTGTGGAGGACGTCACTTTATATATTTAAGGCAGAGATTGATAGATGCATGAATAGTACGATCGTCAAGGGCCATGGGGAGAAGGCAGGAGAATGCGTTTACGAGAGGGAGAACGATCAGCCATGATTGAATGGCGTAGTAGACTTGATATTCCTATCACTTGTGACCTAATGATCTTTTGTACATACATGTTGGACCAGTGCTCCAACTGGACACTCACACATTTCTCCCACAATGAATGGCGGCTCGAAGGGCCAAATGGCCTCCTCCTGCACCTATTTTCTATGTTTCGAAGTCTGCAAATTAAACCCCCGACGCCTGTATCCACCTATCATTTGCCAGCCTTCATCCCGCCCCATATCATTTTCTCCCAATCCCCGACTACATCCAGTTAGTAGAAGGGTCCCGGCCGGAATTGTCGTCTATTAGTGTTGTCCAGCGACGCTGCCAGTTACTCCAGCACTTTGTGTGTGTTTTTGTAAACCGGCATCTGCCGTCATTCGTGTCAACACCGTTCGTTCGTGTGGCAGACGATGTTGCTCGCTGTTGGCTTCTGTCGAGGTCCCACATGTTGACACAACTGTCTCCCCGGACGCGTCACAGAGCGCATCGCGTCGTCGCTTCCAGGCATCGCCCACTGAGGGGGGTCCTATCATGATCCCAGTGTCAATTGTCGCGTCTAAATTCAGGGTGATTGGGCTCAGAGCTGTAGACTGAACGGGAATATTAGTCTACATTGGTACCCGGGCTATACGAATTGTTTCCTCGCTGTCGAAGGAGAAATAATATTTTCTTTAAAAACAGGCAACCAGGCGGGGCACTGTATCGGTGGAAGGTGGTTTGGGGAATCTGGGAGGCAAGAGAGGTGATTACCAATATAACCA
>NW_026576555.1:0-88554 GCF_028641065.1 Leucoraja erinaceus
ATACATAGTACACTTAAGAACTTGGAAACAAATAACAACTTTTAAAATAGTAAGATTCATAATGAAGGAACTTCACCGTTTTTTAAGTTTTGAGCTGTAAATTTTAAAATGAGTATTTTATTTGAGTGAAGGGGGGATTTTAACCGTTGGAACAAGAAAGCCCCGCCCAGGACGCAGTTGCGGCCATAACTTCAAGCAGCCGCGTGGGGGAAAAATGCACCAGACAGGACACGTATTTTGAAGGTCACATAGTAAAAGAATAAAGAATCCATCAATTTATCCAGTTTTGATCCTGTAATGAGGGGGTGGTGGGAGGCGGAGGTGCCCTTAATCCCCCAATCGTAAAACTCCCCTCATAAAATACAGATCAAACTACTTCCAAACTTGGTAACGTTTCGGGGCCAGTGTAGGGGCGTTTAATCTACTATTTTACCCTTCGGAGTCACCCCCGTGAAGTGGACCTTCGGGAAGATTTCAAAGCTCTGTGAGTGGGGGATGTTCAAACCGTGTGGCTTTATACATACACGACTGTCACTCCTGCCGAAATGCCTTTGAAGGGAGGGCAGCCCGTTTTCTCATAAATCAAACCAATGATTCTGTTTAATAATAGTCAAACCCAATGGTATTTTTACAATAACACTGAGAATTCTTAAATGCTATGCTCGTTTTAAATGCCTGTCCCCGTTGGCTAAATTTTGAATATTTTGTAGATTGGAATTTCTTTCCCTGCACATAAAAACAACAGTTTTTGTTTGTCCCAGACCGTTTATAATATTAGTATTTTCTCCTGAACGTTTTTATAAATAAACAAACCCCCACTATTCTGTGCTGTAGGCCATGATTGACTCGTGGTTTTACAGGCACACGTCCCCAATATCCCTGTTTTCTTGTTGGGCCGGTGAAAACGTTGAACAAAGCTTCTTCTTCCTGTTGGCAATGAGCAACTGTGTTCATACATGTTAGTTTTTTAATAATCCCAGGGAGCTTTAAACCCTGGCTTTTCAAAGGACATTTGTTCAAAAAATGGCTTGGGTTACCCGACCACAAGGGGTGTTTTGTGACCCAACCACACCCAAGGCCTTTTCATCTCCCCTGTCCCCGACATAATTTAAGGTTTGGTGTCCTATGTAGGTAACTAGGGTCCCTTTGTTGAACACATAAATAACCGTGTTATTCTGGCGGGGTCAAGCCCCCCCCGTTTTTTTATGAACTGGGATACGGGTGTTTTCCCCTCTGGGGTTCCCTGGTTTGACCATCTCCCCCTGCAACCAATGGATAGAGATCTGGTCCATTAACAAGCTTGTGAATGCATGGGTGGGGTCCAGTTGAAAAAATAAGTAAGTGACTGGACACTCTCCTGTGCTGCTCGCAATGTTTTGCCCCCCCTTTACAACATAATGGTCTTCCGTTTTGTTTGTTTTTTTTTTTTTTTTACGATTGGCATAATTGAAGCAAGAGATAGGTGGTTGTCAGTTTTGTGTTCGTTTTGTTGGCGTGGGTGGTGGCACGCTGGGCTTGGTGGGTGGTGGGGGGCAGTCCCCCTGAAAGTGTTGGGTAAAGGCGGCCATGTGACAGCCCAGAAGTGAGGGGGTCGGAAAGGGGACCAACGGGAGCTTGGTATATGAAGGGCCGGATGGGGGGGGGGTCTCCGGCCAGGGGGCCCGGGGTGAATGGAGCAGACAGCCACTGAGGTTTTAGAAACGGCTATGGTGGCGTTAATTACCCTTCAAATCCTGGTCTCGCCTGGGGTGGGAATAAAGGCAACAGCGAGGGTGGGGACAAAAGGGTGGGCCTGTTGGTCGAGGGGGGGGGGGCGTTGGTAGTGTGTGTTTGAGTATGCGGAAGGGGGTGCGGAAAGGATGGTGCCGGGCGAAGATAGAAAAGACCGGGCAGGGGGGCCGTAAAGAGCCGGGGGTGACCGCGGGTTGGTCCAGCGGTCATGGGAGACTGGTGAAGCGTTGGGCTCCAGGGAGGTGTGCGAGAGGTGGTGGTGCCAGTTCGTGAAGGACCCGGTGGGGGGTGGTAGGGCGCCAAGTTTCAACAGCCATGTCATGGCGTGAAGTGAAACAAGGCCTGCGTAAGTCCGTCAGGTACTATCAAATACCTGAAGCAGAATCCTTTTGTACTGTGCGTTGTTCTCGATTGGTGAGGCAGAAGGGAAAAATACATAGAATTAATTTCACCAATGCAGCGTGAACGCATTTGTCTATCAATATTATAAATACATTCTTGAATGACAACATGACCTATAGGTCAGAAAAGTTAATATATATAGCTGACGATCTTTCTGCTGGAACTATCTGTCCCAGAGAAATTTTTTAATGAGGATTCCACTGGCCCAGGGTCTGGTTTCCCCCCGCGACATACATAGGACATCCCCGAACACCTGGTGATATAGCGTTAATGCAAATAATCGATATCAGTTTCACATTCCATTTTAATTGTCGTTGTCGGTGTACAGTACAGCGACAATGAAATGCATTAATATCTGTTGCATCATATAGCTTAATAGTTTTGTTAACTTTATATGAAAACATCTAATTGATGTAGTCCTTAATATTATGTGACCTGTTGTCTGTCACTGTATTTTGCTTACCACCCAGGTAAGTTGTTGATAGTCAAATACATCTATGGATATACCATTGCCAAATTGGTTTGACCAACTTCTCATATGATACCGACTTTATGCTGCCATATGGTTAATATAGGCCACCTCCATAGTGTAGTCTATTTATACCCATACATGCAAGTGCTTTAAAACTCATAAAATTCACCCGAACATTTTTTTAGATAATTAATGCCCAGTATAAGTGGTAACCCCACCACTGTCTTTCTGATATTACTTCAGTGGGTAACTTCATGAGATGCTCAATGACAACCTATATGTTGTTTTTGATACTAACATCTGAATGATGTAGACAGAAATGGTACCATTTTTTCCCAATTACTCTGTTATTTGTCGAGTAGTTGGTAGTTTGACCATTACTTTGTGCTTGTTTGTGCCAATTCAACTATGTTGTCTCTTGGCATCCTTATAGTTACGTGGACTGAATTAATATGAAAGCCAAGATAGTCCAAGAAAGCGCTCTGTATGCTGGTAGGAACCAGACCCACCTACCTCCATGGTTATTGGCGGTTTTGTGTTTTCTGTTTTCTGAGTGCTTTTGTTCTGAGGATGTGCTGGCGACGTTGGGGGGGGCGCATTTTCCAGGGGGTCCGCGGCGGGCCCTGATCTAAAAGATCTTTGGGGATAGTGCGGCCCCAAGCTTTCAACAGTCCCATATTCTAGACATAGACTGGTAGATGCCGTGAGGTGCTGCTGTTAGGTTATCGAAAGTCGTGGTTTGCTCGTCCCTTGGCCTGCCCTCATGATGCCGAAGGTTTTTGATACCTCTTCGATCTCCTTCAGCTTTTTGTTCAGATCTCTCCCAAATAGCAGTGAGTCTGCCTCCGCTGCTGAGCTTTGCTCAAGCCTGCATCTTTGAGATTGAGGGCAGGTGTTGTATTTCCCTTCAGAGATTATTTAGTTCGAATCGTGGTACACCTTAATACCAGCACTTTCTGGTGGCATGTGTTGATCTCGTTATCTCCACAGAACAAGCATAGGCTGTGATAGCTGACATCAGGAGCCTTCGGATCCGCTGTAGCTTGAGTTTTTATGCCCGCATAAGGGCCCCCACAACTTCCAGATTTTGCTGTTTTAGGCTTATTCCCCTTAAGGGCCTCATAGCTCTCTGGTGCTGTATATTCTTGCTGGCTGCCATTGTTTTGGCTCCGGCGGTGCTCCAGCCCGTGGGGTTGCTACCGAAGCGGTCCACGACACCCAACAGCTGTTCCTGATGCATGCACCTCATGCATACTCCCGATTTTTGTCCGCCTGCCCCATTTGCAGACCAGCCCTGCCCTGGTCACCAATGCTAGCCTCCTGCTCCAACCCGTGGTATGAGGGTAGCAAAGGGCAGTGCCTGAACGACACTATGGAGGAGATGCCTGTCCTGTCTCGCCGGGAGCGCTGCTGTTCCCGGTGGACCTTCTCCTCCAGGAGCTGCTAAGTGCAGCTCAGGCGGCTGTCTCTCTCTGCTTTGGTAGAGACATGTCCCCCTCCGACGAATCGGAGACGACCGGCCGTTTGGCTTCCTGGCCGCTTTCCCAGTCCGCCGTGTAGGCTCTGGCGAGACTGGCTTGGCTCGGTCTCAGGGATAGCGAAAACGCTCTACGAGCGACGCTGCCGCCGGTTGCTGCCCCGCTGGTAGAGTTGGAGCGGGGCAGTTTCTCTTTGCGAGTTTTTTGCGTTGAGTTCCTGAAATCTGTAATAAAACACAACTGCAAACTCACCTTTCCAATGCCCAAGAGCCGCTCCTGCAGCTCAGGCGGCTGTCTCTCCCCCTCCTGGGTGGAGAGACGTCCCAGTCCGATGTCAGCTCCACCGCCGGGTTTTACACACATCCAGCCCGCTGCTCAGGTGCTAGCGGGCTGGCTCGGTCGCGGTGTCGGGTTTGCGGACCGCCCGCTAAGCAGTCCCCCCCCTGTTTGCTGCCCAACGACGTCCTTTCGTCGAGCGGGCAGGTGCAGCATTTCCCCCCCCCCAAGCCCACAGCTGATGCTGACGGGCTTGATGCAGAGTCGGGAGCGGGGCGCTGATTAGCGGTCCTCTCAATCTCTCTCTCTCCACTCGGGCTGCTGCTCACCTGCACTCGGGCTGCAGCGCACTCCACGCCAGCACTGCACAGTGGGTCCCCTTAACGGCTCCGCAAATGTCGGAAGCCTCCTCCCGCCCGCCTGCCTGCCTCACCTGGACAGTACTCGCGAGCGAGCGAGGACTGAGGGGACCCCAACGCAGTGCTAGCGCCGTCTTCCTGCGCTCTCAATGTCGCCCCTGTGGAGAGTTTACCGGCACCGGCACAGCTCCCATTCATGGTCCGCCGGCGCTCTCTCTCCCTAGTCGCGTCTTTCCTCGCCTCCCTCGAACGGAAAACTCCTCCCGGAGTCCAAGGGGGCCGCTTGCACGCCCTGCGGGAAACAAGCAGACGCAAAGGGGCTGTAACAGTAAAGGTAAGTACTTACCTACACTTAGATTTTTTCTCGTTTCTTCGGGAGCCCTGACTCCCGGCTGCCGCTTTGCATGTCTGAAACGTAAATGCCGCAATGCGTCCTGGGGCGGGCTTCTTCACGAAGTCACTCACGTGACTCCGAAGTAAAATTAAGAAATCTATCTTTGCTAATGCCTATAGCCAATAACCCTTCGTTTAAACCCTCAATTATAGATAAATCATTTACACAATGGGAAAGAACGGGAATCA
The DNA here is from genome assembly GCF_028641065.1 of Leucoraja erinaceus. Lineage (NCBI taxonomy): Eukaryota > Metazoa > Chordata > Chondrichthyes > Rajiformes > Rajidae > Leucoraja > Leucoraja erinaceus. Next base: position 5,301 of record NW_026576555.1, read on the forward strand.
AAACGCTCGGAGACCTGTATGAATTAGGGAAATTATTACCATTTCAACAATTACAACTGAAATATAACTTGAAAAATAATCAATATTTTAAATATCTTCAAATCCGTGATTATCTGAAAAAATATACAAAAGATTATTATAATATGCCGCCAGACTTATTAGATGAAGCCATGAAGATAAAGGCTGAATCAGCAAATCTAATATCATACTTATATAAATAATATTATATTGAATATAGAAATACCTACAACAGATAATATTAGAAGAGACTGGGAACAAGAATTAGCTATAAAAATTTCAAAAGAGAGCTGGGATAAACACTTATTATATGCGCATAAATGCTCGATTAATGTACGACATACTCTAATCCAATATAAAACATTACATAGACTATATTATTCAAAAACTAAAATAAATAAACTTTTCCCCAATGTCTCACCCATTTGTGATAAATGTCAGTTACAAGAAGCTAACATAACGCACTCCTTTGTTTTCTGTATAAAAATCCAAAAATTCTGGAACTAAATATTTGAAATCTTCACAAAATTATTTAAAACAAAACTACTACCCAAAGTAGAATGGATCATTTTTGGAATATCGGAAGGTAACCCAGAATTAAATATGTTTCAAAAGAACTTACTTAATTATGGGCTAATAATCGGAAAAAAGCTTATACTTAAATTTTGGAAAAATGCTCCAATACCAACAACAAAAATGTGGATTTCAAACATGTTCGAAACACTACACTTGGAAGAGATGAGACTCCTAGCAGGCAAAGCAGATCACTTCCAAAAGACGTGGTCTGCATTTATGGAACTATTACAAGCATAAGGTGCAACAATAAGTTAAAACATAAAGGCTACCAGGACCTGGTAATGGGGGGTATAAAATAAAATTTTAATAAAAACACGGTTGGTAAATCCTTTTTTGCAGAGTTTTGTGTTACAATAGAGCGATTGATTTTCCTTTCTTCTTTTTTTATTTCTTTCTAGGGTCTTATTTCTTTTCTTTACTTCCTTCTCTAATTCCTTCCCTAAGGGGTTCTCTTCTCCCAACACTTTCCTGCACCTTCACGATTCTTGCTTACTTTCCTTACTTCTTTTATTTCTATCTTTTTTAAAGCTCAAAAAATGAAGTGGTACAACATAATGTAATAAGATATATGCGATGTGTTAATGTGATTTACTGTACTGCTAATAAAAATAAAATTAAAAAAAAAACATGTTTGACGACATACGGTTACGAATTGTTAATAAATTGTCACCTAATATTGATGTTCCCTGCCCAAGTGGTTTGGTATATGCCACCACTCTGATGTTGTTAACTTATAAACGAACATGCAAATTTGGTGGATTACTGAGCAAATGCTTCACTAGAATTAAGTAATTTAATATATAACACGTTTAAGTCAATTCACATTGGCACTAAGTATTACCAGCTCAGTAACACATCCGGACACATAAGATGTTACTCAAAACAGGTGGAAGTGTACAACCATAATCCTTCCTGCCGATAAATTCCATGATAACACTCCAGATTAATCCATTTGCCCCCATATTACAGGTATGGAGATAGTTTTGTACACTAGTATCTCAGCTCATTGGAAAGGTACAATGTACAGTAGCTGGTAATGCTGCTACTATCCCAATTACTTTGCCATGTAGTTGATTGGTGGTTAATGTTACCATAACTGATAGTCTTAATGAATACCAGATGACAAAGTTGTGGATAGTCAATGTAAATATCTGGATATATGGCAGTGCCCGCTAAATAAGTTAGTAGCTAATGCAGCTAAAGCTGTATCCAAGGATAGTCTGTCGTTAATATATAGACATGCCATGACGGAATGTTTCTTAAGTGTCAGGGCTAGTTGATTCAGGATAGCTTTGACTTAAATGCCGCAATGTTCATCATGGTTACTCCATCCAGGTAATTGTGGTATATCCAAAACTTATACGAGAAGGTACTGAATAGTATGCATCTTCAAGGTCGATGTCTACCGTAAAGTATCCTTGGTCCCATGGTAGTAGTTACAAATCCCATGAAAGGGTATACCTGGTGAAATACTCAAGTGGTTTATCAATGATGGTGCAACATTCACCGTCGTGGGAGGGTAGCCCCTTGGGGTGCTTGCTGAATTGGTGGCAAGATATTATTCTATTCCCCTTGTATTTATTTTTTGGTATATAACTACCAAGAGTGATAGCTTCCTAACCAGGCGTAATTCACCCACCCTTGTTAGTACAACCCTTCACCTTTATGTGACGGTAGGAACCATACTTATCTATCTTCATTGTTGTTTTCTTCGGTTTCTGGTTCCTTATTCTTGTAGGGACGATGTTTGTCGTGTGTTGGCACATTTTCCCTGGGGCTGCTCTGGGCCGTGGCCTAAAACTCCTACGGGTTTGGCATGCAGGCCCCGAGCTTACACCAGTACCATGAGGTAGATGCCCCTGGTGGATGCGGAGAGGTACTGCTGTCTGGTCTTCTGTGTGGTGCTCATTCCAGACTCTGCCCTCTTGTGCCGAATAGTTTGAACACGTCGTCCAGTTTTTTAGGACTGGTTTGGTAAGTGCCAGGTAGCAGGTTCTGTGCTTGTGAGGTCGGCATTCTCCTAATCCTGTTAATTTCATAGATTGAGGGCAGGTTTGTGACTTCACTTGAGAAGTTATGGGGTATACCGTTGAACAGTAGGGTCAGGTGTTTTGCCATACTACCCTGCCCTTCTGGAATGAGCAGGTGAACATGATAGCCGACGTCAGGGTATCAAATGCATTTTTTAAATATTTAGGTTAAATGCGCTGCTCAATGTATCCCCCAATAATGGCGGGCACTTTGAGTAAATGCAATTTAGGGGAGGAGTGATAAATCCAACGCCTCATGGCTACCTGTCTTGGAGAGGTTTTTTCGAAAAGACAGGTAGTAGGCTGGCCATCAGTTAAGACTGAAGCCATCTCGCTCGTGGTGAAACCACATAGCGGCCACACCCAGCAGCTCTTCCTGTTCCTGTACCTCAAGCATACTCCCGATGCTGTTCAGCCAGTGCCCCTTCTTCTTGACCAGCCCAGCCCTGGTCGCCAAAGCTGTCCTCGAATGAGGAGAAAGCAATGGCCAGTGCATGAGGCACTGTGGAGGGAGTGCCTGAACTCCCTCTGCGAAACTGCTCCCCATAAGCAAGTCTCGCTGGAGCTTATGCTCCACGAGCCGCTCCATGCGGCTCAGGTGGCTACTCTGCCCTAAGCGGGCAGTGAGACATCCCCGTCCGGCCAATCGGATACCACCGGCCGGATTGTTGACATCCAGTCCGCTGCTCAGGCGCTAGTGGAACTGGGCTCGGCTCGGTGTCGGGGATGGCGGAGCGCTGGGTTGGCGGTCCTACCGCCCTCTGTTCCCCACTGATGAACCGCCTGTCTGCTGGAGCCGAGCTGGGGACAGGTTTCTTGGAGAGTCTTGTTCTTTTTTCTTGGCTGTTGGAATAAGCAAAGAACTCTCCTATGCCAGTAAAACCGACCTCAGAGTAGACTTACCTGATGGTCCGTTGTTAAACTGTAGCGGGAGCGCCTGACTCCCGCTGTCTATGGACTGGAACCCGGCACAGCTCCCTGTCTGTGGACCGCAGCGTGTGCGGTCTTGGTGGCATCTTTCCCCCTTCCGCGAATGGAACACTACTTCCCCGGAGTCCAACGGGGCCGCTTGCGTCCGGACTGGCATCGGTGCAGCTCCCTGTTCGTAGACCGCAGCGTGTGTGGTCCTGGTGGCGCTCTCCCCCTTCCGTGAAACGGAACACTCCTTACCCGGAGTCCAACAGGGGCCGCTTTCTTCTGCTGCTTTGCTCCACCTGGAGCAATAAACAGACGCGAGTCACTGTTAAACCGAAGGTAAGACTTACATAAAGCTTCCTTTCAGGGTTGTAGCGGGAGTGCCTAACTCCCGCCTGCCGCTGTTGCCTGCTGAAACGTAATGCCGCGCATGCGTGCTGAGCGGGTTCTTCACGTAGTCACTCACGTGACTCCGAAGTAAAATCTATATATTGATGATCTGTCTAAACAATTGAAAGCTTGTAACACTGGGTGCGTGATTGGTAATATTTTAGTGAACTATATTATGTATGCAGATGATCTTGTGGTCTTTAGTCCATCTAGCCCAGGTCTCCAGCAGCTCCTTACTATATGTTCCGCGTATGGTGTGGAACATGACATTAAATATAATGCTAGTAAGAGTGCTGTTATGGTCTGTAGAACCAATGAGGCTAAATGCCTAAAATATCCTGTTTTTAAATTGTCTGACAACAATCTTAGTGTCTGTAATAAGATAAAATATCTAGGGTATATTATTACAGAACAAATGACAGATGATGAGGATATTTATAGGCAACGACAGATACTGTATGTACAGGCAAATATCCTCTTGCGTAAATTTGGTGCGTGTGCAGATGTGGTGAAGATGTCGCTATTTAGAGCATACTGCACACCCCTCTACACTGCGCACCTGTGGTCGAACTATTTAAAGACAAGTATGCAGAGACTAAAGGTGGCATATAGCGATGCCATGAGAACACTGAATCAGATTCAGATTCAGATTCAATTTAATTGTCATTGTCAGTGTACAGTACAGAGACAACGAAATGCATTTAGCATCTCCCTTGAAGAGTGACATAGCAAACGATTTTAATTAAAAAAAATAATAAGTGTCCGGGGGGGTGGGGGGGGGGGGGGGGGGGGTGGTGATTAGCAGTCACCGAGGTACGTTGTTGAGTAAGGCAACCTAGATGGTGTACTGGCACTACACCACCTGCTAAGGCAACCTAGATGGTGTAGTGCCAGTAATATGTTTGTGGCTGCAGGAGTCAGTACTTTAGAAGCTATCCTAAGACACCACATGTATAAATTCATTTGCAGGATAAATGACTCTAAAAATGTGCTTATTGTGGCCTTGACAAACATAACGGTTAGCACGACACGCTACGAATCCCAGTTGTGGTGACACTGGTATCGTTGTCTCGTTGTAGGACATTGATCATCTTTTACTCTGGATTTTTAACTTAAGTATTGTGGGTTTAAAAAAAATATAAATCATGATGTTTTTATGTGATATACCATGATTTTATATATATTTATGATATTTGATATGCAATGCATTTTTAATCTAATGTTGCCCCTTGTCTGGACCTTGAGTCCGTAATAAAGTTTATTATTATTATTATTATTATTATCCAACCAATAAAGTATATTCTTAATATGCACTGCCCATTAATAATATAAAAAATTAGGTAGTGCAAATCCCCCCACCTCTTTGGGTTTGCACAAGTGGTTTCTTTTAATTCTATGTGCTTTATAATCCCAAATAAAATTAGAAATATTTGAGTCTAATTTTAAAAAAAAAGTGTTTTAGTATATATATGTATAGATTGGAATAAATATATTATTTGTGGTAGCTATCATTTTTATAGCATTTATTCTGCCGATTAATGACAGTTCTATGTAATCGGAATTAAATTCATTTAATAATGGTATAAAATTAGCGTTAAATAATGATTTATATCTTCTAGTAACTTGAATACCCAAATACTTAAATTTTTCCATTGCGATTTTAAATGGAAATTTTAATAGGTGATTCGCTTTCTGGGGCTTTAATTACATAATTTCACTTTTATTCCAGTTTATTCTATAACCAGAGTAGGAGCCGAATTCCTCGATTAGATTTAATAGATTTGGGATGCTCGTTTGGGAATTTGTAATATATAAAAGTATATCATCCGCATATAGTGAAATTTTATTAATAGTATCCTTAGTATTATATCCCTGAATATCCGGATGCCTTCTTATCCTTTCAGCAAGCGGCTCTATCATAAGTGCAAATAGCAGGGGTGATAAAACACAACCCTGCCTATTGCCCCTCGATAATTGAAATTTTGGAGATAATATATTATTAGTTAGTATTCTTGCCCTTGGTTTATCATATAGTAATTTAACCCATCTAATAAAATTCTCTCCCATATTAAATTTTTGGAGTACTTTGTATAAATACTGCCATTCTACCTGATCAAATGCTTTCTCTGCATCTGATAAGTCTTCTTTTTCCATTTTGTATATTAAAAATGTATCTCAGATTGTTAGATGATTGTCTTTTAGGTATAAACACCATTTGGTCCGGATTTATCAATTTATTAATATATTTACTCAATCTTCTTGCTAAAGTCCTTGCTAAAATTTTCTGATCTGTATTTAGGAGTGATATGGCTCTATATGAGCCCGGTTCTTCTAAGTCTTTATCTTTTTTAGGTATTAGCGTAATTGTGGATTCTGCTAATGTTTCTGGTAATTTATTTTCGGTAAAGGCATACGTATATAATTTAAGTAACCGTGGGACCATTAACTCCTGAAAACCTTTATAAATTTCATTGTTAAAACCATCTGGTCCTGGCGTTTTCCCATTTTTCAGTTCTTTTATTGTTTCACTTTCTGTTTCGCTATCACTTTCTATTTCTTCCCTTGTGATCTGTGCTCCTAATTCCTCTAGTTCCAAAATATCCAATTTTGGCAGATTACATTTATCTAAAAAAATCTATAATTTTATTGTCTTCTATTTTAATTTTAGATGTATATAAGTTTTGATAAAATTGGGCAAACCTTTTATTAATATCTTGGGGTAACGTTAGTAGTTCCCCATTCTTTGATTTGATTTTAGTAATCGTCTTTTCCTTTTCTTGTTTCTTCAATTGTCTCATGAGAAGTTTATGTGGTTTATCACCAAATTCAAACTGTGCCTGTTTTGTAATCTGAAATAATCTTATTATTCTTGCCGATAACATTCGATTAAGTTTAAATTTAAATAATGTGATCTTATGTTTATCTATAGTTGGGTCTTTTGCGTTATCTAATTCTAATATTTTAATTTCCTTTTCTAAAGTCTCTTGTTCTATGGAATTCTTTTTATTTTGGTAACTTTGATATGAGATTATAACTCCACGTATAAATGCCTTAAAAGTTTCCCATAATAAAGATGGTGAAATGCCTGGTGTCTCATTTGTATCAAAAACAAATGTAATTTGTTGTTTTAAATACTCGTAACCTTGTGGGTTATTAATTAACTGTATTAAATCTCCAAAACGATTTTATACCTGGCATTCCCTCTAGTTTTAAAGTAAAAGTCAATGGTGAGTGATCAGAAATAATACTATTGTGATATTTAGGGTTGATCGTATATGGAATTAATTTTGTGTCCACTAAGAAATAATCAATTCTTGAATAAGTTTTATGTACTGCTGAGTAAAACGAATATTCCCTTCCCATAGGGTTGACTATTCTCCATACCTCTGTTATATTAGTGTTTTTTATATATATGTTTAAAAATTCAATGGTCTTAGATTTAACCTTACTCTTCCTTACTTTTATTGATTTATCTAGATATGTATCTATAACACAATTAAACCCCCCCCCCCCCCTAATATTACATTTTGGGAATTACTCATCTATTATATCTGTGATTTTCTTAAAGGATTGGGGGCTATCAAAATTTGGAGCATAAATATTTATCAGTCAGTTGTGTAGAATAAATTTCTCCTGCCACTATAGTGTACCTTCCTTCTATATCAGATATAATATTCTTTAATATAAATGGTATACCTTTCCATATAATAATAGCCGTGCCTCTAGCTTTGGAAGTGAATGACGAATAATAAGTTTGGCCTATCCAGTTTGCTTTCAGTCTCATCTGTGTTTATAATTTCATGTGCGTTTCTTGTAAAAACGGTATATCCACCTTTAAAGATTTTAATTGAGCCATAATCTTACCCCTTTTGATTGGTTCATTTGCACCCCTAATGTTCCAACTACAAAATGTGATTCCTCCATTCTTATTTTCCCTAATGTCTTGCATTCTTAATTAGTTTTGCTAGTTTTAATTAATGTGGTGGTTAAATACCTTGAGGTTTTGGGTGTGGGGTAACCGTCCCCTGTTAACATTATTTTACATCTCCTCCGTCTATTGAACCTCCATAGGAAGAAAAAAGAAGTAAACCATATAAACCATATAACAATTACAGCACGGAAACTGGCCATCTCGACCCTTCTAGTCCGTGCCGAACACGTATTCTCCCCTAGTCCCATACACCTGCGTTCAGACCATAACCCTCCATTCCTTTCCTGTCCATATAACTATCCAATTTATTTTTAAATGATAAAAACGAACCTGCCTCCACCACCTTCACTGGAAGCTCATTCCACACAGCCACCACTCTCTGAGTAAAGAGTGATGAAAAATAGTAAAATAAAACAAAGAATATCGTTATTAAATGAACCGTGTAACAGTGATTTATTTTTTTTAAAAGGTAATTTTAAGGTATCAAAAAAGGGATACCTTAAATTCTCGTTGCCATCTGAAGTGGCCAGAATATTGTTGACTTCCGCAGTTGGAATTGTACATTGAGCTCAGCCCCCAAATGAAGCTGTCATAGACAATAGCATGCCTTTTCCCCTTAATATAACCAAAAATCTTAACATTAAAAAAAACAAATATAACCAGTCAAGCCGAATTTTCATCATAGAAAATTATCATCATCATTACATTTCCACATAATCTCTTAAGTACCCAAGCTTTAAACCTTCTATAATTCTTATTCATTACCTACAGTCATGGTGTCATAAAACATAGGGACAGGCCTTGTTCTTGTACTCAGAGATGCACCTAATTACCAGCCTGTTCCAAGGGTTAAATTTATTTATCTTAATAGTAACCATCTTCCAATCCGAACCTTTGGAACTATTCCAAATCTTTAACACCTCCCCCTTTGCTACAGGTTTATAGTATTATAATATTCTTATACATATTTTCATTAGTTATTGAGTAATATAATACATCCTAGGACATATTTCCTTACATTTCAGCTATATTAGAGTTATTTAACTGTTAGTATTAACCATCTACTCCTCTATAAAGCCCGTATCCCCAACCTCAATTAATGAGTATATTTGTTAGTCCCATTAGTATAATACTTATATGAAAGCTTGAACCTCGATTCGTAATATTAGCTTCATATGATTACTTAATTCTTTACATTAAGTCTACACTATAATAGTTAAAGCTTTAATTCAGTCCATAATTTTAAAATCTGTTCATTTGCTTCAGCCTGTATTTTTTCTTCCTTTGTTTATTTTCTAATTTTCCGTTCAAGGAGAAATCTGAACACTGTCGTTGAAAACATATTCCAGTGAGATAGAAACGTCTGGTTAGTGTCTGGAGCAGGTCCGCCATCTTAATTATAACACAGACTTCTATTGAGAGATTTAATCATCGTCCTTCTCAATTTTCTGTACAATCTCTTGTGCGTACTTAAAAGCCTGCTCCGGATCCCTGAATGAGCGTTGAGTTGTTTTGTATGAAACCTTCATCTTTGCTGGATAAACGACTCCGTATCTCACCCCTCGTTGTCCTTGCAAAATATGACTTGCTTTTTTGAATTGATTCCTTTTTTCCATTACTTTGCGTGGGTAGTCCCTATAGAATCTCACGGACTCCCCCTCGAATGTAAGCCTCTCACCGTGTGGTATCATCTTCAGGAGTTTTTCCGGGGTTGAAATATCTAAGAACTTCGCAATAATTTGTCTTGGGGGAGCATTTGTTTCTCTTCGGCGGGGACCCACTCTATGAGCCACATCAATCCTCATGTTTTCCTTCAACTTAAAAACCTCTTTAAGTATTTTGGAGACAAGCTCACGCATATCAATTCCATGCTCTCGTCCCTCCTTTCTCCTATAATCTATCCACTATCGGTGAGGGCGCTGCAATGGCGGCAGCCCTGTCAGCAGTGCGTTAGTTTTTTCAACTTTTTTTATTTTTTTTAGTTTGTTTTAAAGTATGTTTGTAATGTCTCTTTGTGTGTTTTGTGTGGGGTGGTGGTGTGTGGGGGGGTGAGGGGGAAACCGTTTCGGCCGCCTCCTCCATGGAGAGGTGACTTTTTCGAGGTCGCCTCCCCCGTGGCCTAACAGCAAGGATCGGCGCGGCCTTTCCCGGAGACGCGCCCGGGGCTTCAGCGGCGGGCGCAGTGTGGACTCTTGGCGTGGAGCGGGTGAGCCCTCGCTGGGGCTCGCTGGAGGGGAGCGCTCTGTTTCACTGGCCCGGGGCAGCCGGCAGCCTGAAGCCACGCGCGGTCTGCAGAGCTCCAGCTGGCGTGGCGTCTACAGCCCGGGATCCCTCGTGGGGGTCCCGGGAGAAGAAGAAGCCATCACTGCCGGCCCGCGGCCAACTTCTACCATTGGCGCGGTGGCAACTTACCATCACCCCTGGAGGGGAGCTTCGACCGCCGGCCCTGCGCACTGCGGTGCTTCTGGCTGCGGCACGGCGGGAACTTTAAACTTTAAATCTTCGACCGCCGGCCTGAGGCCTACATCAATTTAAAGCCGCGGTCTCCGGTGGGGATGAGCCGATCCTGGACTTACCTGGACTTGTACCTTGTCCTTTTATCATCTGGACGCCCGCAGGAACGGCTGCGGAGGGTTGAGGTCCCGACCACGGGGGAAAATGGAGGAGGACTGGCCAAATTGTGTGCCTTCCACCACAGTGATGAATGCTGTGGTGGATGTTTATGTTAAATTTTTATTGTGTTTTTGTGTATGTTCTTTATCATTGTACCGCTGCTGACATATTCATTTCACTTGCACTTATGTGCAATGTGACAAATAAACCGTATTGTATTGTATTGCATTGTATTGTAATCCTTAAGTTCAGTCTCCTTGATCTCGCTTCCAAATCTTGACATTTGTCCGTCAATTTATTCAATTGCTCCCGATTATCACTGTTCCTTTTTCAAAATCGATATTTCACGATCCATCTCCCTCATTTCAGTCGTAATCTCTTCTGTCAACTTGTCAGAATGTTTCATCTCTTCAATCAACTTGTCAAATTTCTTATTATAATCATTTTCCATTCTCTCAAATTCTTGTGTTGTTCTCTGATCAAAGTCCCTGAATTGCTGCTTCAGAGAGGCATACATTTCCTTTGATTCATCCCGAACAGTATCAATTTTCTTAGACAAGTTAACTTCCAGTTTAGAGAGATTGTTCTCCAGTGTAGTATTCATACTAGCAAACATTTGGGAGAAGTCTTTAGTGAGATCTTTAGTAAGATTAGATCTTACCGTTTGTTCCAACTGCTTCAACTCCTTCTCCTTTTCTTTTGTCTCTCCTCTTGTAGCCATTTCAGATACTGCTTGTTGAGTGAGTGTTTTTTTTCACACAGAGAGTGGTGAATCTCTGGAACTCTCTGCCACAGAGGGTAGTTGAGGCCAGTTCATTGGCTATATTTAAGAGGGAGTTAGATGTGGCCCTTGTGGCTAAGGGGATCAGGGGGTATGGAGAGAAGGCAGGTACGGGATACTGAGTTGGATGATCAGCCGTGATCATATTGAATGGCGATGCAGGCTCGAAGGGCCGAATGGCCTACTCCTGCACCTAATTTCTATGTTTCTATGTTTCTGAGCTTTCAGTTGTTGATTGAAGAGCTTTCAAGTCTTCTTGAACCTGGAATCTGATGGTAGTTTTCCTGGGTCCTCGTGAGTGTTTTCCTTTTCTCATCTAAAGATCCCGTTAAACTCCCATTTTTTCGGTGCTTTCTGATGATGTCACTCCTGCGACGCCAAGCAGCCCTCTGAGTATTTTTAAATCGTTCCGGACTTTAAAAACGTCTTTTTGCGCGATTTTTACGCGATTTCACGGGAGCTGAGAATGCTGCGCCCTCACCACATCATGGCGCCACCGGAAGTCATTTGTTATGTTTAATAGCGTGATGGCTGTCAGCAAGAAGCTGTTCCTCAATGTAGATGTTACAGTTTTCAGTTTACAAAAGTCGGACGTGACTCCAGAAGTCGGGCATCAGTCAGTCCGCATGAGTGAATCCCAAGGCAGTGAGTGAGTCCAGAGGTCATGAGTAAGTCGCTCACCATCCCTCCCCCCCCCACTGACATCCTCCACCTCATGACGTTGCCCTCCGCCTGGATACAGGATGCGCCCCCTACTGAAGCCGCCGACATCCCCTGTATGAGGACCCCCCTCCCCCTTCTCATCAGTTCACGAGAGCCCCTACCTGAAGCTGTGTCCCTCCCTTGGCTGCACGATGTTTAGTATTGTGTGTGTGTGTGTGTGTGTGTGTGTGTGTGTGTATATATATGTGTGTGAATATGTGTGTGTGTGTCTATGTGTGTGTGTGAATATGTTGTGTGTGAATATGTGTGTGTATATGTGTGTGAATATGTGTGTGTATATGTGTGTATATGTGTGTGTGTGTGTGTGAATGAGTCTGTGTATATGAGTGTGTGTATATGAATGTGTGTGAATGAGTGTGTGTGTGTGTCCTGAGTCTGTGTGTGTGTCTTGAGTCTGTGTGCGTGTGTCTGAGTCTGTGTGTGTGTGTCTGAGTGTGTGTGTGTGTGTCTGAGTGTGTGTGTCTGAGTCTGTGTGTGTGTGTGTGTGTGTGAGTCTGTGTGTGTGTGTGAGTCTGTGTGTGCGTGTCTGAGTCTGTGTGTGTGTCTGAGTCTGTGTGTGAGTCTGTGCGTGTGTATTAGTCTGTGTGTGTGTGTGTTTGAATGAGTGTGTGTGAATGAGTGTGTGTGTGTGTGTGTGTGTGTGTGTGTGTGTGTGAATTAGTGTGTGTGTGTGTGTGTGTATGCATGAATGTCTGTGTGTGTGTGTGTATGTGTGTGTGTGTGTGTGTGTGTGTGTGTGTGTGTGTGTGTGTGTGTGTGGTGTGTGTGTGTGTGTGTGTGTGTGTGTGTGTGTGTGTGTGTGTGTGTGTGAATTGTGTGTGTGTGTGTGTATGCATGAATGTCTGTGTGTGAATGGGTGTGTGTGTGTGTGAATGAGATGTCTGCATGAGGACATCCCCCCCCCCCCCCCTTCTCATCAGCTCACGAGAGCCCCTGCCTGAAGCTGTGCCCCTCCCTTGGCTGCACAATGTTTACCACCCCCCACCCCACCCTGACAGCCCCCATCTCAAAAAATTGTTTTGCACAAATTATTCAGTGTCTTTAGGCTGCTTTTTCAACATCATGTCAGGAAACGTTAGAGGTCAAGGTGATGTGGCTATTGCTGTAGCATCCTCTGGGATAGCAGCTACATTAATGCCTGGTGGAAACATAGAAACGTAGAAAATAGGTGCAGGAGTAGGCCATTCGGCCATTCGAGCCTGAACCGTCATTCAATATGATCATGGCTGATCATCCAACTCATTATCCCGTACCTGCTTTCTCTCCATACCCCCTGATCCCTTTAGCCACAAGGGCCACATCTAACTCCCTCTTAAACATTGCCAATGAACTGGCCACAACCACCTTCTGTGGCAGAGAATTCCAGAGATTCCCCACTCTCTGTGTAAAAAATATTTTTCTCATCTCAGTCCTAAAATACAATACAATACAATAAAAGATTTCTCCTTTATCCATAAAACTGTGGCCCCTTGTCCTGGACTTCCCCAACATCGGGAACAATTTTCCTGCATCTAGCCTGTCCAACCCCTTAAGATTTTTGTAAGTTTCTATAAGATCCCCCCTCAATCTTCTAAATTCCAGTGAGTACAAGCCGAGTCTATCCAGTCTTTCTTCATATGACAGACCTGACATCCCAGGAATCAGTCTGGTGAACCGTCTCTGCACTCCCTCTATGGCAAGAATGTATTTCCTCAGATTAAGAGACCAAAACTGTATGCAATACTCCAGGTGTGGTCTCACCAAGACCCTGTACAACTGCAGTAGAACCTCCCTGCTCCCATCCTCAAATCCTTTTGCTATGAATGCTAACATACCATTCGCTTTCGACACGAAGAACTACACAATTTCCAATGATTAGGAGAGAAAGCTTTGATGCGGTGGGCAGAACTCTTCAAGGTCTTTAGCAACACTAAGCCTTTTGGTTGAAAGATGAAGGGAAATGTCAATGTTTTCCTGAAGGATGGAACATCAACCAAGTATGTTGTCATTAAAAGCGTGCTTTGTTGAATGATGACTTCTGAGATAAATCCTCAGATTTTTTTTCTTAAAATTTGACGCTGAATTCCTCTATATTAAGATTCAAGATGGTGTGATATCTGGAGAGCACACATCAAACATCTATGTAAAGACATCTCAATAAATAAAATAAACTCAAATTATTCCCATATCCAAGAAAAACTCCAAACACTAGAAACAGTAATTAAAGATTATCAAAACCCTTTTGATTCCCCAATTACTTTGGAAGAACTGACCAAAAATATAAAATCTCTTCACTCAAAGAAAGCGTGTTGTCCATACAGCATCAAAAATGAAATGCTGAAGTCTCCGCAGGTGCAGGACATAGTGCTTAGGCTGTTCAACATCATACAACGTTCAGGTTATTTCCCTGATATTTGGTGTCAAGGGCTTATTTCACCCATTTATAAGAGTGGAAACAAATTAGACCCAAATAATTATCGTGGCATCTATGTCAGCTGCCTAGGGAGGTTATTCTGCAGTATCATAAATAACAGAATGCTTTTAAGATTTCTTTTAAAAAAAAACATGTGCAGTAAAAACCAAATTATCTTCCTCCCAAAATACCGTACCAGTGACCACATTTACACCCTCCACACTCTCATTGAAAAACATGTACACCAAGTGAAAAAAAATGGGAAAATATTTGCCTGTTTTATTGACTTGGAGAAAGCATTTGACTCTATTTGGCATGAAGGGCTCTATTACAAACTCCTCGGCTGTGGTATAGGAGGAAAGGTATATGATCTTATCTTCCTGACATCTGGGTCTTTTCTGAAAAATCATGATGTTGGTTTTCTTTAGATTTACTGCCAGGGCCCAATGTTGGCAGTACTCATCAAGTAGATCCAACTGTTGTTGCAGTCCCTGTTCTGTGGGGAACAGCAGAACCAAGTCATCCGCATAAAACAGGGACTTTACCTCTCCGTCCAGAAACCAGAGGCCCGGCGTTGTGCTCTGGTCCAACTTTACTGCCAAATCGTTGATATATACATTAAACAGTGTCAGGCTCAGATTGCAGCCTTGCCGGACGCCTCTTCTCTGGGTGAAGAGATCAGTGCGTTTGTCCCCAATTTTAACGCCACATTTATTATTCAGATACATTGATTTGATTTGATGTTTTTGAGGTAAGGGTTTGAACGGGATCAAAGGCGGGTAGTTGGGGGTTGTATGCAGAGACAGCAGATGAGAACATTGATTTTTTTGTGTCTGAAGAAACTGTAGATGCTGGTTTAAACCAACGAGAGGCACATAAAACTGAAGTAACTCAGTGGGTCAGGCAGCATCTCGGGGAAATAGCAATGGGTGATGTTTTGGGTCGGTACCCTTTTCAGACTGAGAGTTAGGGGAGAGGAACACAAGAGATAAGGATGGTTCTAGGAAAAATAATTGGAATATATGCAAAAACGGCGATAATCAAAGAAATCACCCCCTCCCTCTCATTCGCTCTCACCCTCATTTTCCACGTCCTCTGTACCTTCCCCTCTCCTTTCATCACTATTTATCCGTCCCTCCCAACCCCCCTCCCGCCTGAACCTCCCTCTCCCCGTTCCACTAATTATCCACTTCCCTCTCCCCTTCCTCTCCCCTCCTCTTCCCTCCTCCTCCCATTTCATTCATTCCCCTTCCTCTCTCCCCTCCTTCTCCCTCTCCCCCCTTCCCCCCCTCCCTCCCCCCCCTCCCTATTCCTCCGCCCTCCATCTTCCTCACACTTCCATCCTTAACCCCCTCCCTCCGCCTTCCTCTCCCACCCCTTTCCCTCCCTACGTATCTTCTTCCCTTCCTCTCCATCTCCCCCCCTTCTCTTCTTCCTCTCCATCCCCTCTCCCCATTCGTCTTCCCCCCCCCCCCCATTCCTCGCCCTTCCTCCCACTTCCTTCCCCCTCCTCCACTACCCCTCCCTTCCTCTCCCCTTCTTTCTCCCCCTCCCTCTGCCCCCCATCACACTTCCATCACCTGCTACCTCACTCCCTTCGTTGGTCCCTCCCGCCTCCCTCCCCTGCTTCTCGCGCACCCCATCCCCCCTCCCGCACTCTCGCCTTCTTCACTCTCCCCTTCCTCTACGCTCCCCCACCTCCATCCTCCTTCCTTTCCCTCCCCCTTCCCGCACTCCCCTCCCTCTCTCCCCTTCCTCTGCCTCTCCTTCCTCTCCAGCTCCCTTACTCTCACCGTTACTCCATCAGTACTACCTCACAGTGTGTCCCTCCATTAATTCTCCCCCTCAGTGAATCACTCCCTGAATACTACCCCCAATGCGTCATTCCATCTGTACAACCATACCATACAGTGTATATGCCATCAGCACTACCCCACTGTTTGTCACTCTATCAGAACGTCCTCACAGGTTATCGCACCATCAGTACTACCACATAGTCTCACTCAATCAGCACCACGGCGAGGTTTGTCACTCTAAAAGGACTCCTCTACAGAGTGTGGAGTGAAGAACTGCTGATGCCGGTTTAAATTGAAGATAGACACAAAATGCTGGAGTAACTCAGCGGGTCAGGCAGCATCTCTGGGGTACGTGACGTTCCAGGTTGATATCCTTCTTCGGACTGACGTCAGGAGAGTGGGTGGTACAGAGATAAAGTGTAGTCAGAGACAGTAAATCTGGTGCGAAAAATGGGAAGGGGGGGATGGAGAGAGAGGGAAAGCAAGGGCTATTTGAAGTTAGATAAGTCAATGTTAATACAGCTGGGTGTAAGCTACCCAGGCGAAATTTGAGGTGCTGTTCCTCCTATTTGTGCTGGGCATCACTCTGAGAATGGAGGAGACCCAGGACAGTCTTTGAGAGCAGGTCGGATAAAGCACATACTTCCAAGCTCATCAAAGAAAGGAAGGTTAGGAGTGAGTGTGAGGATTGGCTGAACAATTAGATTGGAAGATTGGTAAATTAGACAATGACGCAATTTAGCATCGGATATAAGTAAGACTTGCTCAAGGAGACCGGCCCTGTCGAGGGAAGTGCCCTGTGTGAAAAGTGCGAGACTTCAGCGAGGAGGATGAGGAAAGGAGGCCACTTCAAACGCTGGACAGGTAGAGACGAAAGAAGGAGATGTCAGGCAAGCTGATTCAGTGCGATGCTTGCAGTATGTGGGAGGTCAAGGACACCGCTGGTGCCTCTGGCTGCTATAAATGTGAGAAATGCATCCAGGTAGAGCTCGTGAAGGACCGTGTTGGGGAACTGGAGAAGCAAGTGGATGACCTCCGGTTCGTCTGAGAAACTGAGTCGTTCCTCGACAAGTCCTACAGTAAGATTGTTACACCTAAGGTACTGGAAGAGAGAAGGTGGGAGACAGTGAGAAAGGGAGGGAAGCATGGAATGCCAACGTCCCCGGGTGTTGTACCTCTTGTGAACAGGTTCACCCACTTAGAAGCTGTCGGGACAGAAGACGTTATTACACTGAACTGTGGACTGGCTTGCGAAGCAAAAAGGGCTGTTGAGCCAAAAGCAAAGTGGCCAACGTCAGGCAACACCATTGTAGTGGGAGACTCCATTGTGAGAGATACGGACAGGGGTTTCTACGGCAACAGACGGAATTCGAGTAAATTAGAAATGCGTGCAACAAAGGTAAAACAGATATAATGGGTGACTTCAATCTACATATAGATTGGGTGAATCAAATTGGCAGGGGTGCTGAGGAAGAGGATTTCTTGGAATGTATGTAGGATAGTTTTCTAAACCAACATGTAGAGGAACCAACGAGAGAGCAGGCTATTCTTGACGGGGTATTGAGTAATGAGGAAGGGTTAGTTAGCAGTCTTGTTGTGCGTGGCCCCTTGGGCAAGAGTGACCATAATATGGTTGAGTTCTTCATTAGGATGGAGAGTGACATAATTAATTCAGAAACAAGGGTTCTGAACTTAAAGAAAGGTAACTTTGAGAGTATGAGACGAGAATTGGCCAAGATAAACTGGCAATTGATTCTTAAAGGGTTGACGGTGGATATGCAATGGAATGGAAGACATTTAAAGAATGCATGGATGAACTACAACAATTGTTCATTCCAGTTTGGCAAAAAAATGAATCAGGGAAGGTAGTGCATCCGTGAATAACAAGGGAAATTAGGGATAGCATCAAAACAAAAGATGAAGCATACAAATTAGCCAGAAAAAGCAGCCTACCAGAGGACTGGGAGAAATTCAGCAGAAGAGGACACAGGGCTTAATTAGGAAAAGGAAAATAGATTATGAAAGAAAACTGGCAGGGAACATAAAAACTGACTGCAAACGTTTTTATAGATATGTGAAGAGAAAAAGATCAGTTAAAACAAATGTAGGTCCCTTGCAGTCAGAAACAGGTGAATTGATCATGGGGAACAAGGACATGGCAGACCAATTGAATATCTACTTTGGTTCTGTCTTCACTAAGGAAGACATCAATAATCTGCCGGAAATAGCAGGGGACCGGGGGTCAAATGAGATGGAGGAACTGAGTGAAATCCAGGTTAGCTGGGAAGTGGTCCAGTGTGCCTACCCCCCACACTGGATCCCTATCAGTTTGTCTACCGCAAGAACAGGAGTACGGAGGATGCCATCTCAACGGCACTTCACTCCGCCCTCTCCCACCTCGACAACAGAGACACTTATGTAAGAATGCTGTTCATCGATTACAGCTCAGCATTCAACACCATTATTCCATCAAAACTGATCACCAAACTCGGTAACCTGGGCATCGACCCCTCCCTCTGCAACTGGATACTGGACTTTCTAACCAACAGACCCCAGTCTGTTAGGTTAGACAAGCACACCTCTTCAACCCTCACCCTGAACACCGGCGTTCCTCAGGGCTGTGTGCTGAGCCCCCTCCTCTACTCCCTCTTCACCTATGACTGCACACCTGTACATGGTACTAACACCATCATCAAGTATGCAGATGATACAACGGTGATTGGCCTCATCAGCAACAACGATGAGCTGGCTTACAGGGAGGAGGTCCAGCACTTAGCAGCATGGTGCGCTGACAACAACCTGGCCCTTAACTCCAAGGAGCTCATTGTAGACTTCAGGAAGTCCAGAGGCGGCACGCACAACCCCATCCACATTAACGGGACGGAGGTGGAACGTGTTTCTAGCTTCAGGTTCCTGGGAGTCAACATCTCCGATGACCTCTCTTGGACCCACAATACCTCTACTCTGATCAAGAAGGCTCATCAGCGTCTCTTCTTCCTGAGGAGACTGAAGAAGGTCCATCTGTCTCCTCAGATCCTGGTGAACTTCTACCGCTGCACCATCGAGAGCATCCTTACCAACTGCATCACAGTATGGTATGGCAACTGCTCTGTCTCCGACCGGAAGGCATTGCAGAGGGTGGTGAAAATTGCCCAACGCATCACCGGTTCCACGCTCCCCTCCATTGAGTCTGTCCAAAGCAAGCGCTGTCTTCGGAGGGCGCTCAGCATCGCCATGGACTGCTCTCACCCCAACCATGGACTGTTTACCCTCCTACCATCCGGGAGGCGCTACAGGTCTCTCCGTTGCCGAACCAGCAGGTCAAGGAACAGCTTCTTTCCGGCGGCTGTCACTCTACTCAACAACGTACCTCGGTGACTGCCAATCACCACCCCCCCGGACACTGTTCCCACCCCCCCCCCCGGACACTTATTATTTTTTTATTCAAATCGTTTGCTATGTCGCTCTTCAAGGGAGATGCTAAATGCATTTCGTTGTCTCTGTACTGTACACTGACAATGACAATTAAAATTGAATCTGAATCTGAATCTGAATCTGAATCTGAATCAAATGAATCTGAATCTGAAGTGGTGTTAGGTAAATTGAATGGATTAAAGGCCGTTAAATCCCCAGGGCCAGATAGGCTGCATCACAGAGTACTTAAGGAAGTAGCCCCAGAAATAGTGGATGCATCAGTGATAATTTTTCAAAGCTCTTTAGATTCTGGAGTAGTTCCTGAGGATTGGTGGGTAGCTAATGTAACCCCACTAATGTAACGGGTATTACAGACCAGTTAGTCTAACATCAGTGGTGGGGAAACTGCTAGAGTCAGTTATTAAAGATGGGATAGCAGCACATTTGGAAAGTGGTGAAATCATTGGACAAACCGGGCATGGATTTATGTATTAAATCATGTCTGACGAATCTTATAGAATTTTTCGAGATAAATGTGACTTGACATATGACTTTCGACACGGTCCCACATAAGAGATTAGTATACAAACTTAAAGCACACGATATTGGGGGTTCAGTATTGCTGTGGATAGAGAACTGGCTGGCAGCATATTTTGATAGCGGCTTTTGTCTCTGGTGCTGGGACCACAGCTATTTACAATATATATTAATGATTTGGATGAGGGAATTGAAGGCAATATCTCCAAGTTTGCGGATGACACAAAGCTGGGGGGCAGTGTTAGCTGTGAGGCGGATGCTAGGAGGCTGCAAGGTGACTTGGATAGGCTGGGTGAGTGGGCAAATGCATGGCAGATGCAGTATAATGTGGATAAATGTGAGGTTATCTACTTTGGTGGCAAAAACAGGAAAATAGACTATTATCGGAATGGTGGCCGATTAGGAAAAGGGGAGATGCAACGAGACCTGGGTGTCATGGTACACCAATCATGGAATGTAGGCATGCAGGTGCAGCAGGCAGTGAAGAAAGCAAATGATATGTTAGCATTCATAGCAAAAGGATTTGAGTATAGGAGCAGGGAGGTTCTACTGCAGTTGTACAGGGTCTTGGTGAGACCACACCTGGAGTATTGCGTACAGTTTTGGTCTCCTAATCTGAGGAAATACATTCTTGCCGTAGAGGGAGTACAGAGAAGGTTCACCAGACTGATTCCTGGGATGTCAGGACTTTCATATGAAGAAAGACTGGATAGACTCGGCTTGTACTCGCTAGAATTTAGAAGATTGAGGGGGGATCTTATAGAAACTTACAAAATTCTTAAGGGGTTGGACAGGCTCAATGCAGGAAGATTGTTCCCGATGTTGGGTAAGTCCAGAACAAGGGGTCACAGTTTAAGGATAAGGGAGAAATCTTTTAGGACCGAAATGAGAAAAACATTTTTCACACAGAGAGTGGTGAATCTCTGGAATTCTCTGCCGCAGAAGGTAGTTGAGACCAGTTCATTGGCTATATTTTAGAGAGAGTTAGATGTGGCCATTGTGGCTAAAGGGATCAGGGGGTATGGAGAGAAGGCAGGTACAGGATACTGAGTTGGATGATCAGCCATGATCATATTGAATGGCGGTGCAGGCTAGAAGGGCCGAATGGCCTACTCCTCCACCTATTTTCTATGTGTGCTGCCTTCCTGGTGCCAGGATCCAGGATGTCACGGACAGATTGCAGAAAAACCCTCAAGGGCGAAGGTGAACAGCCGGAAGTGGTAGTGCATGTCGGCACAAACGATGTCGGAAAGAAGGGGATGAATATTCTGCAGCGTGACTTTAGAGAGCTTGGAAAAATGCTGAAAATAAGGACCTTCAGGGTCGTTATCTCCGGTTTGTTTCCAGTTCCTCGTGCTGGCGAGAGCAGGAACAGGGAGATACAGGACCTGAACGTGTGGCTGAGGAACTGGTGCACGGGGCAGGGATTTAGATTCTTAGATCACTGGGATATGTTTTGGGGTAAGGGGGAACTGTACAAAAGGGACAGATTGCATCTTAACAGATGGGGGACCAGCATTCTGACAGGCAGGTTTGCCACTGCTACATGGGTGGTTTTAAGCTGAATAAGGAGGATGGGGTGTGAAATGGAATGGTCGAGGATGGAGTTAAAGAGAAAGAGAGTAAAGGGATGGTTAATGACCCCAGAATGTGTAAAGGAATTAAAAGTATTGTATATGAATGCGCGAATATAAGAAGTAAAGTAGACGAGCTTGAGGCTTAGTTAGAGGCTGGTAGATATGACATTGTGGGGATTACTGAGATGTGGCTGCAGGAGGATCGGGCCTGGGAACTTAATATTCAGGATTATACATCCTATAGAAAGGACAGGCAGGTGTGCAGAGGAGGGGGGTAGCTCTGCTGGTGAGGGATGGAATTCAGTCCCTTGCGAGGGAAGACATAGGGACCGATGAGGTAGAGTTACTGTGGATTGAGTTGAGCAATTGTAAAGGCAAGAAGACATTAATTGGTGTTATTTACAGACCCCCAAATAGTAGCCCGGATGTAGGGTGTAAATTGGCATGTATCAAAAGTAATGCCACTGTGGTGATGGGGGATTTCAATATGCAGGTAGACTGGGAAAATCAGGTTGGTTCAGGAGCCCAAGAAAGAGAATTTGTAGAGTGCCTCCGAGATGGATTCTTAGAGCAGCTTGGAATGGAGCCCACCAGAGAAAAGGCAATTCTGGATTTAGTGTTATCCAATGAACCAGATTTGATAAGAGAACTCGAGGTAAAGGAGGTAGTGATCATAATATGATTCATTTTAATCTGCAATTTGAGAGGGAGAAGGTTAAATCGGAAGTGGCAGTGATGCAATTGAACACAGGGGACTATGAAGGCATGAGAGGGGAGCTGGCCAAGGTAGACTGGGAAGGGATCCTAGCAAGAATGACGGTTGAACAGCAATGGCAGGAATTTCTGGGCATAATCCAGAAGACGCAGGATCATTTCATTCCAAAAATGAAGAAAGATTGTAAGGGGAGTAGTGGACTAAAACTAAAAGAAAAGATGTATAACACAGCAAAGAGTAGCTGGAAGCCAGAGGATTGGGAAACTTTCATAGGACAACAGAAGGAAACAAAACGGCAATACGGGCTGAAAAGATAAAGTACGAAGGGAAGCTGGCCAGGAATATAAAGAAAGACAGTAAAAGCTTCTTTAAATATGTTAAGGGGAAAAGAGTATCAAAGTCAAATGTGGGTCCCTTGAAGGCAGACACGGGTGAAATTATTATGGGCAACAAGGAAATGGCAGAAGAGTTGAATAGGTACTTCAGATCTGTCTTCACCAAGGAAGACACAAATAATCTCCTAGATGTACTGAAGGACAGAGGATCTAAGGGGGTCGAGGAACTGAAAGAATTTTTCATTAGGCGAGAAATAGTATTGGGTAGGCTAATGGGACTGAAGGATGATAGATCCCCTGGGCCTGATGGTCTGCATCCCAGGGTCCTCAGGGAGGTGGATCTAGAAATAGTGGACGCATTGGTGATCATTTTCCAATGTTCAATAGATTCAGGATCAGTTCCTGTGGATTGGAGGATAGCTCATGTTATCCCACTTTTCAAGAAAGGAGCGAGAGAGAAAACGGGGAATTACAGATCAGTTAGCCTGACTTCGGTGGTGGGAAAGATGCTGGAGTCAATTATTAAAGAGGTAATGATGGGGCATTTGAATAGCATTAAAAGGATTAGTCCAAGTCAACACGGATTTATGAAAGGGAAATCATGCTTGACTAATCTTCTGGAATTTTTTGAGGATGGGCTGGATGGTTTGGAGTCTGTAAAATGTGTGCAGGATAGTTTTTTGCAGCAATACATAGAGGTACCTACTAGAGAAGGGGCGGTGCTGGACCTCCTGTTAGGAAATGAGACGGGTCAGGTGGCGGAGGTATGCATTGGGGAGCACGGTTGAAAGGAATTAGTAAAAATTGGAAAGAGTCCTGGTTTTCAAGGGAAATTGGACACGGTTCGGAAAAAGAGAGATCTACAATAATTATAGGCAGCATGGAGTCAATGAGGTGCTTGAGGAGTATAAAGAATGTAAAAAGAATATTAAGAAAGAAATTAGAAAAGCTAAAAGATATGAGGTTGCTTTGGCAAGCAAGGTGAAAGTAAATCCAAAGGGTTTCTACAGCTATATTAATAGCAAAAGGATAACGAGGGGTAAAATTGGTCCATTAGAGAGACAGAGTGGACAGCTATCTGCAGAGCCAAAAGAGATGGGGGAGATATTGAACAATTTATTTTCTTCGGTATTCACCAAGGAGAAGGATATTGAATTATGTGAGGTAAGGGAAACAAGTAGAGTAGCTATGGAAACTATGAGATTCAAAGAAGAGGAAGTACTGACACTTTTGAAAAATATAAAAGTGGGTAAGTCTCCAAGTCCTGACAGGATATTCCCTAGGACAGTGGTTGTCAACCTTTTTTCAGTGATGTACCCCCTGTGAAATATTTTTTCAGCCAAGTACCCCCTAACCAGCGCAAAGCATTTTTGGTTGAAAAAAAAATAATTAAAACAGAGCACTGTGCCATCAGTGTCTGGTTTATTAAACTTTGGATCTGGTAAACACATACAAAATTCAAACATTTGAAAAAAACTATTTCGAACATTTTAAATGTTAATAATCCATGACTAAATTTATTGCAAATATTTCTCATCACTAAAATGTAGTGATTCAAACTAATGTAGTGAAAACAGTGACCATATAACCATTTAAAACTATAAAATGAACCATTTAAAACTCCATAAATGTGCAAAACACTGCTCATTTGTAGTGGTCTCTCTTGAACTATTTGGAAATAAAAAGATATAACTAATAAAAAGAAAGAAATAATTAACTTTATTATAAATAAAGATTTGTGCACATAAAAATAATTATCAACATAAAGTGTCCTCTTTTGGTATCATAGTAAAGATCTGTGCTCAAAAAGAAATCATTAACTTAATTTAAAAAAAAAGCAGTAATTGCTAAAAATAAAAAATAAAAATATTTATCATCTTAAAATATATTTTTAAGAATCAAAAAGAAGACTGACATCTTAACATTACAAACTGTCAACACTGAATATTGCATTGTTGCACTGAACTGAGTGTTTTTGCACTTAGTGAGACATTCTGTTTCTCTGCTTTGTTTTGATCACAGTCATTGCAGCGAAGGAGGCCTCACATAAATATGTGGAGGCAAAGGGTAGTAGCTGCTCCAAAGCTTTCTGTCCCAGGTCAGGGTGCTCCTGCTTCACACACACCCAAAACTGTGTAAGTGTGAACATGGCAAACTTCATCTGGAGGCCACGATCAGATGACACTTCCAAGAGTTTTTCCTGATAGGTGACAGGGAGCTTGCTTCGGTTTGCTTTGGACAAGAGAAATGGGTTTCTCACCCAATCCAGCTGTGCAGATTTCTCCTCCATGTCAGGAAAGTAGGAATGAAAATCCTGTATCAACTTGGTCAAATGTCCCACTATGACCAACTTGACTGGAGCTCTGTCCACATCCTCACTAGAGAGAAAATCATCCAGCTGAGGAAAGCAGGTGAAATCCTCCTGTGCACAGGCCCTTCTCCACAGCTCTGCTTTCTTCAGGAAGCCACCCACCTTGTCATACAGGTTTAAAATGCTGGTGTCCTTGCCCTGCAGAGACATATTCAGTTTGTTCAGTTTGCTGAATATATCTGCCAGGTAGCACAGCTTTGCAAGCCAGTCTGTGTCCTGGAACAAGGTGGCATGGGGAGATCTGTGCTCAATCAGAAAGGCGTGTACTTTGGATCTTAATTCCAACAGCCGGTTGAGTATTCTCCCTCGAGAGAGAGCCAGCGCACTTCTGTGTGCAGCAGCAGTTGTGTGTGTTCAGCTCCCATATTTTCGCAGAGGCGGCGAAACAGACGTGCATTAAGTGGCCTTGACTTAATGACGTTGATCACTTTGATGCTGCTGTTCAAAATGTCATGTAACACAGGGCTCATTTTCTTGGACGCCAATGCCTCCCTGTGTATCACACAGTGAGTCCACATCACGTCGGGGTTTTCTTTTTTAATGTGCGCTATTAGTCCTTTCGCGCTACCCGTCATTGATGCTGCTGCGTCTGTACAGATGCTGCTGCAGGATTTCCAGCGCAAATCGTTTTCACAGAAAGCAGCATTGACAACATCAAATATGTCCTCTCCTGTTGTTTTCCCCTTCAAACTTTTGCAGAATAGTATGTGCTCATAAATGTCGTCAGTATCAACGTACCTCAAAAAAGCAACAAGTTGTGCATTTCCACTGACATCTGTGGATTCATCCAACTGGAGTGAAAAGGAGTCGCTAAGTTTTCCCACAACTTGCTCGACAATGTCTGTTCCCATTGTATCTACTCTGCGGCAAACAGAGTCATTTGACAATGGTACAGTCTTTAATTTCTCCGCTGCGTTTTTGTCCAGCATAGTCTCAGCCAGCACTACAGCCGCTGGAAGGAGCAGGTCTTCAGCGATAGTGAATGGCTTCTTGGCTTTAGCTACGAGCAAAGACACTGCATAAGAGGCCTCCAGGGCTTTGGCTGATGTTGTGGAGTCCTTCCGCATCGTGTCTTGAGATGATCTGAATTCAGACAGTTTCCTCTTAAAAAGGTCAGGTGGATTATCAACGTGACATCCATGTTTTGTCTTAAGATGATGCTGCAGATGTGCTGGCTTCATGCTACTGTTAGCTAATTTCTCCCCACAGAAAAAACACAGTGCCTTGGGTGGGTTGCAACTTGTGGACGTAAATCCAATTAAAACATAATCTTCAAGATACAGCCGGAATTTTTCCGGCTCTGGTTTGGCCTTTGCCACTTGTCCCTCCGTGTTTTCAAAAGAATTGCTGCTACGCTTCAACCACGACTCCATCGTTTGAGTTGTGATTGACATGTGATGCCGGGTGGCATATGACAGGTTGGGTCGAACCATCCTGGAATGGGGGAGACTCTGGGTTTTTTAGGATAATGAAATTCGGTAGGTGGCGCGACTCGTCAGCAGCGGCCTCAGCAGCCCGTCCGCGTTTTTATTATTTTTTGTCTATGTTTCTATGTAGTTTTTGTTATTTTTTGTTGGGGTGTGTGTGTGGGGGGTGGGGGTGGGGTGGGGAGGGAGGGGTAACTTTTAAATCTCTCCCTGCACGGGAGACCCGACCTTTTCTTGTCGGGTCTCCGTTGTCGTTGGGGCTGCAACGAGGAGCGGCCTCCAACAGGAGAAGACCGGGGACTCTGGTGCCGACGACTCACCTCACCGTCGCGGAGCTGGCCGAGTCCAGAGCGGGTGGAGCGGTGGTGGAGCGCTGCTGCTGCTGTGGCCCAACCTCCGGAGATTCGGAGGCTGCAACTGCGGGTCTGGTGGACGGCGGCACCGGGAGCCCGCGGGTCCCTGGAGGGAGACCGCTTTTCAGGGCTCTCGCAACGCGACTTCTCCCACCCGAGTTGCGGGGTTGAAGAGCTCCTGGAGCGGGGCCTGACATCACCGCCCCGCGCGGCTTGGAATGGCCGCGGGACTCTGCGAGCGCACGCCGGGGGCTCCAACATCAAGACCCGGTGTGCGACCTCGCACCACCCGGCGTGGCTTTAATGGCCGTGGGACAATCGCCATCGCCAGCCGGGGGGCTTTGACTTTGACTCTGGGGGGGGGGGAGGGGGAGAGTGCAGTGGAGAGATAAGTTTTTTTTTGGCCTTCCATCACAGCAATGTGATGGATGTTTATGTAAATTATGTTGTGTCTTGGGTCTATTTGTTTGTAATGTATGGCTGCAGAAACGGCATTTCGTTCGGACCTCAAGGGGTCCAAATGACAATTAAATTGAATCTTGAATCTTGAATTGAATAGACTACTGAATATAAAATTCATTTTATGAACTTATACTTATATTTTCCTGAAATATTTATTAAATAATTATTTTTAAAGGATTTTTGCATGGATGCTACTTTTGAAATATATGTAGGCCTATATTTTAAAATCTCACGTACCCCCTGAAGTGCCTTCACGTACCCCCAGGGGTACGCGTACCCCCATTTGAGAACCACTGCCCTAGGACATTGAGGGAAGTTAGTGTAGAAATAGCAGGGGCTATGACAGAAATATTTCAAATGTCATTAGAAACGGGAATAGTGCCGGAGGATTGGAGTACTGCACATGTTGTTCCATTGTTTAAAAAGGGTTCTAAGAGTAAACCTAGCAATTATACACCTGTTAGTTTGACGTCAGTGGTGGGCAAATTAATGGAAAGGATACTTAGAAATAATATATATAAGCATCTGGATAAACAGGGTCTGATTAGGAACAGTCAACATGGATTTGTGCCTGGAAGGTCATGTTTGACTAATCTTCTTGAATTATTTGAAGAGGTTACTCAGGAAATTGATGAGGGTAAAGCAGTGGATGTTGTCTATATGGACTTCAGTAAGGCCTTTGACAAGGTTGCTCATGGAAGGTTGGTTAATTCAATTGTTGGGTATTAATGGTGGAGTAGCAAGATGGATTCAACAGTGGCTGAATGGGAGATGCCAGAGAGTAATGGTGGATGGTTGTTTGTCAGGTTGGAGGCCAGTGACTAGTGGGGTGCCACAGGGATCTGTGTTGGGTCCACTGTTGTTTGTCATGTACATCAATGATCTGGATGATGGTGTGGTAAATTGGATTAGTAAGAATGCAGATGATCAAAGGTTATTTTATTGGTCACATACACCTAGGTGTAGTGAAATGCTTCTTGCCAATGCAGCACATAAAGAAAGAATACAGACATAACAGTAATAAAGAAATTTAAACATAAAAACATCCCTCCACAATGGTTCCCATTATGAGGGAAGGCACGATGTCCAGTCCCCATCCCATGTCCACTCATAGTTAGGCCCATTGAGGCCTCCACAGTTGCCTCTACGGAGGCCCGATGTTCCAGGCCGTTCTCGCCGGGTGATGTTACGCCAGCGTCGGGAGAATCCTCTCAGCGGCATGGGACACCTGGAACGGCCGCTTCCCTTACCGTAGACCGCGGCTTCGGAAGCCAACAAGGCCGTGCCGGATGGAGCTCCACCACTGGCGATCTCGGCGAGAGATCCCAGACTCCCGGTGAAAAGTTCAGCGCCGCTGCCCGCAGCTGGCCGCTCCGCAGACCCGCAGCTCCACGATGTTTCAACGGCGGTTTTCAGCTCACTGGAGCTCCAGCGCGGCGACCCAGGCAAGGCATCGCCGGCTCCACTCCGCGATAGCGCTCCAGCGCTGTGCCGCCGCCAAAGCCGAGGTACTGGGCGGTCCCCTCAGGAAACGCCACTCCAGGCCCGCTGGTTGGCCACGAGGACGGGTCGAAATTGCAGCCCAGAGAAAAGCTACCTCTCCGACCAGGTAGGGCCCCTGAAAGGCCGTTTCGCCCTTCTCCCCCCCCCACCACATAAAAAAGACTAGAGCTCCAAAAACAAAACACTAAAAGTCACTAAAACTAAAAAAAGAGTGAAACGTGGGCCTTTTTTTCATCCATTTCCGTAACCGGACCCGACCCAGTGTAATCAACATAGCGGGGGAACACAGTTTGGGCGAGTCCAGAACCAAGATTCAAGATTCAAGATAGATTTAATTGTCACGTGTGCCTGATGGCACAGTGAAATGAATTTCCATACAATAAAAATCAGCAGGACACAACACACTATAGGGTTTGACATAAAACATCCCCACACAGCAGAATCAAAGTTCCCCACTGTGTGGGAAGGCACCAAAGTCAGTCTTCTTCCTCCACTATTCCCCGTGGTCAGGGCCTCCCCGTGCCCTCCGCAGTTGCCGCTACGGGCGGCCCGATGTCCCCGCCGGGGTGTTGTAAGTCCGACGTCGGGGCTGCGGGACGTCCTCAGCGATGTGGACACAGAGTCAGCCCCCTCCTACTGGAGTCTGCGGCTCCCAAAGTCCGCAGGCCACGCCGGGTGGAGACTGCTGCTGGAGACCCTCTGCAAGGTGTCCCAGGACTCCACGATGACGGTTAGCGCCGCCCGCGTTGGAAGCTCTCCGCACCAGAGCTCCACGATGTTGGAGCAGCGGCCCAACATTCCGGAGCTCCAACGGCGACCCAGGTAGGTATCGCCCGCTCCGCGGTGACTCCAGCGCTGCGCCACCGCGCTGTAGCAGCCCTGGTCCGGTTCCCGGTCCCCAGCAGGAAAGGCCGCTCCGATCCAGCTGGTAGGCCGCGAGGTGGGGGGCGAGGACACGACTCGGAGAAATAGTCACGTCCCCGCCAGGAAGAGACTGAGAAACGGTTTTCCCCCTTACCCTGCTCCCCTCCCCCACATAGAAAAGTTAACGTTTCCCCCAACACAAGACTTTGGACTAACTGAAAATAATAAAAAAAGACAGAAATAACAGAGGCTGCAGAGGCTGCTGCCAGTGCAGTGCCTCTAGCGCCAGGGGCCACAGTCTTAGAATAAAGGGGAGGTCATTTAAGACTGAGGTAATGAATTGCGGTGCTGGCTCGAAGATACTGGATAGACTCGGCTTGTACACGGTAGAATTTAGAAGATTGAGGGGGGATCTTATAGAAACTTTCAAAAATTTTAAGGGGTTGGACAGGCTAGATGCAGGAAGATTGTTCCAGATGTTGGGGAAGTCCAGGACAAGGGGACACAGTTTAAGGATAAGGGGGAAATGTTTTAGGACCGAGATGAGAAAAACATTTTTCACACAGAGAATGGTGAATCTCTGGAATTCTCTGCCACAGAAGGTAGTTGAGGCCAGTTCATTGGCTATATTTAAGAGGGAGTTAGATGTGGCCCTTGTGGCTAAGGGGATCAGGGGGTATGGAGGGAAGGCAGGTACGGGATACTGAGTTGGATGATCAGCCATGATCATATTGAATGGCGGTGCAGGCTCGAAGGGCCGAATGGCCTACTCCTGCACCTATTTTCTATGTTTCTACCCATGGATCTGCCCATCACCGTACTACGTCTTTTTCGTCGAGTGGACTATGTTGCTCACTATAGGATCTTTGGTCTGAAGAAGAGTTTCGGCCCGAAACGTCGACTATTTCCTTCACTCCATAGATGCTGCTGCGCCCGCTGAGTTTCTGCAGCACTTTTGTCCAAAGATTATAGAGGAGCTATAAACTCTGGTATAAGATCTTTGCTTTTGTCTACCTCAACAAGATGGCCGCCGACTGCCGACCAATCAGCGGCGCCGACCTCACCTGCCCTCACCAAGATGGCCGCCCGGCTGCCGACCAATCAGCGGCGCCGACCTCACCTGCCCTCACCAAGATGGCCGCCGTTCCGGGTCCCGGGCCCCGCCGAGTCTTGACCGCATCAAGATGGCGGCGGAGAAGCGGCAGTTGGTGGCGTCGGCGGACCTGAGGTAAATAATGTTATAAATCAGCAGCGGAGCGGGATAGGGTCAATATGGGGGAGAACTGAGGTAAATCACCACATAAACTACACGTGTGTGGGGAAAACTGGGGTCAAACTCGTTCTAAACCTCCCCCTCTTATTCACTGAGGTCAATAACGTTATAAATAAATAAATCAGCAGCGGAATAAACCCGGTAAATGTGGGGGAGACCTGAGGTCAATCTCCACATAAACTACACGTCTGGGGGAATAAAACTGGGGTCAATAATATAAACTCACCGTCTGGAGCAGCGTCCTGAGATAAAACACGTTATAAACATCACCCTCTCAAAATAAAACACAGAAAGGACTGACAAAATTAAAAATGATAAAAGCATTACTCCAAAATGTATTAAACTAAGGCCACAGGGATGACCTAAATGGCTAAATTATGCCAAAAAAATCTCATGTGCAATAGAAAATAAAAGTAAATGCATAGGTAGTTAAGTTTGCTACAAAAGTACATATTTAAAATGTATTAATAACGTCCTTTGGACAGAATTGCTTCTGCCAGATCCTCTTTCACTGAAGCCCTTAAATCTGATATAATTATTTTCAGTGCGGAGAACAGTCTCTCCATGCTGACATGCGTGGAGAGACTTTTTTAATAATTGACGGAGTCAATTATTAAAAAATAATGGTGAATTTGGATAGCAGAAAAGGATTGGTCCAAGTCAGCATGGATCTATGAAAGGGAAATCCTGCTTGACTAATCTTCTGGGATTAGTCTTCTGGGATTAGTCTGGGAATCTTCTGATTCCTGGGATGTCAGGATTTTCATATGAAGAAAGACTGGATAGACGCGGCTTGTACTCGCTAGAATTTAGAAGATTGAGGGGGGATCTTATAGAAACGTACAAAATTCTTAAGGGGTTGGACAGGCTAGATGCATGAAGATTGTTCCCGATGTTGGGGAAGTTCAGAACAAGGGTTCACAGTTTAAGGATAAGGGGGAAATCTTTTAGGACCGAGATGAGGAAAACATTTTTCACACTGAGATTGGTGAATCTGTGACTAGTTCAGTACCGCAAGGCTATTGACCGCAGCTGGGACCGCAGCTATTCACAATATACATCAATGTTTTGGATGAAAGGATTCCAAGTAACATTAGTAAATTTGCAGATATCACAAAGCTGGGTGGCAGTGTGAACTGTGAGGAGGATGCTATCAGAATGCAGGGCGACTTGGACAGGTTGGAGGACTGGGCAGATGCATGGCACATGCAGTTTAATGCGGATAAATGTGAGGTTATCCACTTTAGTAGCAAAACAGAAGGCTGATTACTATCTAAATGATGTCAAGTTGGTAAAAGGGGAAGTACAATGGGATCTGGTGGTCCTTGTACATCAGTCTATGAAAGTAAGCATGCAGGTTTCAGCAGGCAGTGAAGAAAGCGATGTTGGCCTATATAACAAGAGGAATCAAATATAGGAGCAAAGAGGTCCTCTGCAGTTGTACAGAGCCCTAGTGAGACCACACCTGGAGTATTGTGTGCAGTTTTGGTCCCCTAATTTGAGGAAGGACATTCTTGCCATTGAGGGAGTGCAGCGTGGGTTTACAAGGTTAATTCCCGGGATGGCGGGACTGTCATATGCTGAGAGAATGGAGCAGCTGGGCTTGTACACTCTGGAGTTTAGAAGGATGGAGAGGGATTCTCATTGAAACATGTAAGATTGTTAAGGGCTTGGACATGCTAGAGGCAGGAAACATGTTCCCGATGTTGGGGGAGACCAGAACCAGGGGCCACAGTTTTTCTCACAGAGAGCGGTGAGTCTGTGGAATTCTCTGCATCAGAGGGCGGTGGAGGCAGGTTCTCTGGATGCTTTCAAGAGAGAGCTAGATAGGGCTCGTAAAAATAGCGGTCAGGGGATATGGGGAGAAGGCAGGAACGGGTTACTGATTGGGGATGATTAGCCATGATCACATTGAATGGCGGTGCTGGCTCGAAGGGCCGAATGGCTGACTCTTGCACCTATTTTCTATAGTCTATAATAACCCGTGCCTGCCTTCTCCAGAGATGCTGCCTGAGTTACTCCAGCATTTTGTGTCCTTTTTTGTAAACCAGCATATGCAGTTCCTTGTTTTTAAACCATTCTGGTTAATCATCTCTGCACCTTCCCCATATCAGCCTCCATATCAGTCCTGTAATGGAGTGACCAGAACTGTATGCAATACTCCAAATGTTACCTGACCATAGAAACATAGAAACTAGGTGCAGGAGGAGGCCATTCGGCCCTTCGAGCCAGCACCGCCCTTCATTGTGATCATGGCTGATCGTCCCCTATCAATAACCCATGCCTGCCTTCTCCCCATATCCCTTGAATCCACTAGCCCCTGGCTCTCTCTTAAATCCATCCAGTGACTTGGCCTCCACTGCCCTCTGTGCAGGGAATTCCATAATCTCACAACTCTCTGGGTTGTGAAATTATTTTTTTTTCAGTCTTAAATGACCTCCTTTATTCTTAGACCTTGGCCCCTGGTTATGGACTCGCCCTACATTGGGAAAATGTTTCCTGCATCTAGCTAGTCAAGCCTTTTTATAATTTTAAATGTTTCTATAAGAGCCCTCCCCCTCATCCTTCTAAACTCCAGTGAATACAAGTCTAGTCTTTTCAATCTTTCCTCATATGATAGTCCCGCCATCCCAGCGATCAATTTCGTGAACCTACTCTGCACTGCCTCAACAGATGGATGTCCTTCCTCAAATTAGGAGAGCAAAACTGTTCGCAATACTCCAGATGTTGTCTTACCAGAGCCCTATACAACTGCAGAAGAACCTCTTTACTCCTATACTGAAATCTACTTGTTATGAAGGCCAACATTCCATTAGCTTTCTTCACTGCCTGCTGTATCTGCACGCCAACCTTCAGTGACCGGTGTACAAGGACACCCAGGTCTCGCTGCACCTCCCCCTTACCTAACCTAACCCCATTGAGATAATAATCTGCCCCCCTTGTTTTTGACGCCAAAGTGGATAACCTCACATTTATCTATATTATACTGCATCTGCCACGCATCTGCCCACTCACTCAACCTGCCCAGGTCACCCTGCAACCTCCTAACATCCTCTTCACAGTTCACACTGCCACCCAGCCTTGTGTCATCAGCAAACTTGCTAGTGTTGCTCCTAATTCCCTCTTCCAATTCATTAATATATATGGTAAACAGTTGTGGCCCCAACACCGAGCCTTGTGGCACTCCACTCGCCACTGCCTGCCATTCTGAAAAGGACACGTTCACTCCTACTCTTTGTTTCCTGTCTGCCAACCAATTTTTTATCCATGTCAACACCCTCCCCCCAATACCATGTGCTCTAATTTTAATCACCCGTCTCCCGTGCGGGACCTTATCAAAAGCTTTCTGAAAGTCTAGACACACTACATCCACTGGCACTCCTTCATCCATTTTTCTTTTCACATCCTCAAAAAATTCCAGAGGATTAGTCAAGCATGATTTCCCTTTCATAAATCCATGTTGACTTGGACTAATCCTTTTACTGCTATCCAAATGCCCCATTATTACCTCTTTAATAATTGACTCCAGCATCTTTCCAACCACCGAAGTCAGGCTAACTGGTCTGTAATTCCCCGTTTTCTCTCTCGTTCCTTTCTTGAAAAGTGGGATAACATTAGCTATCCTCCAATCCACAGGAACTGATCCTGAATCTATTGAACATTGGAAAATGATCACCAATGCGTCCACTATTTCTAGATCCACCTCCCTGAGGACCCTGGGATGCAGACCATCAGGCCCCGAGGATTTATCATCCTTCAGTCCCATTAGCCTACCCAATACTATTTCTCACCTAATGAAAAATTCTTTCAGTTCCTCGATCCCCTTAGATCCTCTGTCCTCCAGTACATCTGGGAGATTGTTTGTGTCTTCATTAGTGAAGACAGATCTGAAGTACCTGTTCAACTCTTCTGCCATTTCCTTGTTGCCCATAATTATTTCACCCTTGTCTGCCTTCAAGGGACCCACATTTGACTTTGCTACTCTTTTTTCCATAACATATCTAAAGAAGCTTTTACTGTCCTTCTTTATATTCCTGGCCAGCTTCCCTTCGTACTTCATCTTTACAGCCCGTATTGCCGTTTTGTTTCCTTCTGTTGTCCTATGAAAGTTCCCCAATCCTCGGGATTCCAGTTACTCTTTGCTGTGTTATACATCTTTTCTTTTGGTTTTATTCTATCCCTAACTTCTCGTGTCAGCCACGGTTGCCCCCTTAGAATCTTTCTTTCTTTTTAGTGAAATGGTCCTGCGTCTTCCGGATTATGCCCAGAAATTCCTGGCATTGCTGTTCCACCGTCATTCCTGCTAGTATCCCTTTCCAGTCTACCTTGGCCCGCTCCTCTCTCATGCCTTCATAGTCCCCTTTGTTCAACAGCATCACTGACACTTCTGATTTAACCTGCTCCTTCTCAAATATCACACTCGTGATGGGAGCCAGCGGTCCTGCAGGCGGGCGAGCAAATCACAGATAGTCCTCCAGGCCAGGCGGAGTGAGCTAAGCACTGGTGGTCCTCCAGGCCTGTCCTCCAGGTGGGGTGAGCTGAGCAGAGAGAGAGAGAGACAGGCAGAGAGACAGATAGAGAGAGAGAGAGAGAGACGCATAGAGAGAAAGAGAGAGAGGGAGAGGGAAAGAGAGAGATAGGCAGAGGGAGAGAGAAAGACAGGGAAAGAGAAAGATAGAGAGGGAGAGAGAGAATGACAGAGAGAGAAAGAGAGAGAGAGAGAGGGGGGAGTCAAGAGAGTTTTATTGACATGTGTCCCAATAGGACGATGAAATTCTTGCTTGCTGTAGCACAACAAAATATGTAAACATAACACAGAACAGGAGATAAAAGTTCAGTGTGTCTATGGACCATAGACCATATATACACAATAAATAAACAGATAAAGTGCAATAGTAATAATAGACTAATTGTTCAAAGCTTATTTGATGTCGTGTTTAATGTGGGGGAGTAGCTGTTCCTGAACCTGGATGTTCCAGATTTCAAGCTCCTGTACCTTCTTCCCGATGGCAATGGAGAGATGATTGTGTGGCCAGGATGTGGGTCTTTGATTCTGTTGGCAGCCTTTTTAAGGCAGCGACTGCGATAGATCCCTTCGACGGTGGGGAGGTCAGAGCCGATGATGGACTGGGCCGTGGTCACAACTTTCTGCATTCTTTTCCGTTCCTGAACGTTCAAGTTGCCGAACCAAGCCATGATCCAACCAGTCAATATGCTCGCTACTGTGCACCTGTCGAAGTTCGAGAGAGTCCTCCTTAACATACCGACTCTCCGTAATCTTCTCAGGAAGTAGAGGCGCTGATGTGCTTTCTTTATAATTGCATCTGTTTGCTGGGACCAGGAAATGTCTTTGGAAATATGCACGCCCAGGAATTTGAAGTTCTTAACCCTTTCCACCATCGTCCCGTTGATGTAAATGAAAGAGAGACAGAGAGAGAGGGGGGGGAGAGAGAGACAGTGAGGAGTGTGAGACAGTGGGGAGAGTGAGACAGAGTGGGGAGAGAGAGAGATAGAGAGAGAGAGTGGGGAGAGAGGCTGGATGTGGATAATGGGGTGAAGTGAGTAGCGAGGGATGCGGGGAGCAAAGGGAGGGAGGATGGTTTCAAGGGGGAGTGGATTTGGTGCTGAGGGGGATGAATGGGGGAGGGGAGGGAACTGGAGGGAGAGGGGTCAAGGGAGCCAATGAAGGGGGTAGGGAGCCAGGTGGGCGGTTCACATTGTTTGAGATGGGGAGGAGGGACCAAAGGGAGGTAAGGAGCAGGAGGCGGCAGGGGTAAGGGGCAGGGAGCAACAGGGAGGAGGTCACGTTGTTTGGGGATGGGGAGGGTGTTGCACTTTAGGTAGTCAAACCAGCGCAGGATTTTCGCTGTGAATGGCGAGGTGCTGGAGGAATGTGTGGAGCCGAGGGATTTAAGAATGCTATTACGAGTTGGGCCGAAGGGCCTCTTTCCAATAACACTCTATGAATCTATGACAAAGTGCTGGAGTAACTCAGCAGGTCAGGCAGCATCTGTGGAGAAGATAGACACAAAGTGCTGGAGTAATTTAACGGGACAGGCAGCATCTGTGGAGAAGACAGACACAAAATGCTGGTGTAACTCAGTGGGTCAGGCAGCATCTGTGGAGAGAAAGAATGGATGACATTATGGGTCGAGACCCTTCTTTGGTTTATTTTAGTTTACAGATGCAGCGTGGAAACAGATCTTCCGGCCCACGGAGTCCGCGCCGACAAGCGATCACCCCGTACACTAGCACTATCCTACGCACATTAGGGACAATTTAACAATTTTGCGGAGGCCGGTTAATCTAAAACCCTAAACGTCTTTGCAATGCTGGAGGAAACCGGAACACAAGGAGTAAAAACCCACGCAGTTCAAGGGGAGAACGTACAAACTCCGCACAGACAGCACCCGTTGTCAGGATCGAGCCAGGGTCTCTGGCGGCAACTTAGACCCGCAGAAGTAAGGTCTGAGCCGCACAGAATTATATAACGGTTTCCTCCGCCATAAACGCTCCAAATATGTGCTAGTAATGTCCTGTTTGTCAGCTTGTTGACCCTCTGTGTTCCCCTCCTGCAGGGTTTAGGAACAGATATTGTGGACGGAGAGACGGGGATGTGAGCGGCCATTGAGGGCGGCCAGGGTGCCGGTGAGCCCTCCCCCCCCCCATCTGCTCGGTGTGTGGCCTGAGCTAGGAGGGGCTGTGCTTCGGTGGAGGACCACATGACAGGGCACAACAAGGAGAAGCGTTATGAGTGCGACGTGTGTGGCAAGGCCTGCCAGGGCCCGAGCCATCTAGAGACCCACCGGCGGGTGCACACGGGAGAACGACCCTTTGGCTGCTCTGACTGCGGCGAGAGCTTCAAGAGGGCATATGACCTGAAAATGCACTGGCGGGTTCACACGGGCGAGAAGCCCTATGGTTGCTCCACCTGTGGCAAGAACTTTGCCCGGTTGTCGGGGCTGCAGGTGCACCAGCTGGTGCACAGCAGTGAGCGGCCCTTCACCTGCTCCGACTGTGGCAAAGGCTTCAAGTCGTCGCCGGACCTGCAGGTGCACAGGCGCATGCACACCGGGGAGCGGCCCTACATCTGCAGCGACTGCGGCAAGGGATTCACCCGCTCCAGCTACCTGCTGGAACACCAACGCATCCACACCGACGAGCGCCCCTACATCTGCGCCCAGTGCGGCAAGGGCTTCACCATCTCCACCAGGCTGCTGTCCCACCAGCGCACCCACACCGGCGCGCATCCCTACACCTGCGCCGAGTGCGGCAAGGGTTTCACCCACTCCACCAAGCTGCTGTCCCACCAGCAGGTGCACGCCGGCGACCGTCCCGTCCCCAGCTCGCGGCGGTTGCGGCAGCACCGGCGGACTCATGCCGGCGAGCAGCTTGTCCCACTGCTGCAAGTGTTTCAAGAGAGCACGGGGGCTGCAAGAGCACCCGCGGATACACACCAGAGAGAGACCCTTTGTGTGTGCTGAGTGTGGCAAGGCAGGGATTTGTACGGTCCTTGAAAATCCTGGAATTTGAAACACTGGTTTTCAAGGCCCTGAAAGTCCTTGGATTTATCAGAAAATTAAAATGCTCTTTTTAATGATAAAAGCTATTAATTCATGCAGAATTGTGGCATTTTTTCATCGTTTATAATGCATATTTTTAGTCGCGGTCGGGAAAGATTGTTAGATATATTTGCTAATGACGTTCCCTAAAGGAGGGTGGGGAGGAGAGTCACACCAGGCTGTCTGCATCATGAGGTTGTGGGCCCGGTGCTGAGGTGACGACTGGCCCGCTGGTGGCCGTGGAGAGTGGGTGTGTGGGTGAGTGTGTATGGGTGTGTCTGGGTGTGTGTGTGTGTGTGTGTGAGGGTGTGTTTGTGTGTGTGTGGAGGGGGGGGTGAGTGAGGATGAGTGTGTGGGTGAGGGAGTGTGTATGGGTGTGACTGGGTGTGTGTGTGTGAGGGTGTGTTTGTATCTGGGGGGGGGGGTGAGTGTGAGGATGTGTGGGTGAGGGAGTGTGTGAGGGGGTGACTGGGTGAGAGTGGGTGTGTGTGGGAGTGGGTGAGTATGTGGGATTGGATATGGGAGTGTGTGTATGTGTGAATGCGTGTGTGGGTATGTATGTATGTGTGGGAGTGTGTGTTTGTGGGTATCAATCAGATTTATTCATCACAAACATAATAAAGTGCAGTGAAATGAATTTGCCAGCAGCGGTATAATCAAAAAAGAACACACAATGCTCAATACACTTGAACACAAACATCCACCACAGCATCTTCAGTGTGGTGGAAGGCACAAAGTAAAGTCAGTCCTCCTCCATTGTGCCCCCGTGGTCGGGGCCATAAACCTCCGCAGTTGCCGCTGCGGGCGGCCAGATGTACAGACCCTCCCATCGGGACGGTAAGCCCCGAATCGGCGCTTCCCTACCGGAGACCGCAGCTTCAGAATGTTGTAGGTAGCAAGCCGGTGGTCGGAGCTTCTCCGGAGATCCCCGAGGAAGGATCCCGCTCTGGATGGGAATTCCACGCCGCGCCCGTGGCTAGAAGCTCCGCAGACCATGGGCAGACCACCGCTTCAGGTTGTAACAGTCCGCGGGCCAGCGATTGGAGCTGAAAAGCAAAGATCTTATAGCAGTGCAAGATGGGAAAACACGTAGTACGGTCATGGGCAGATTCATGGGTGATTATAGGACCCATTTTAGCAACCAGCCTCCACCATCTTGTTCCTCCATCTTGCTTCCAGTCAAAGATCGGATCTTTGCATCAGCCTCCGCTCCCGTATCTTTGCAAGTCTTTGACTTGGGCAGGGAGAGGGAGCCTGCACCGCCATTCAATATAATCATGGCTGATCATCCAACTCAGTATCCCGTACCTGCCTTCTCTCCATACCCTCTGATCCCCTTGGCCACAAGGGCCACATCTAACTCCCTCTTAAATATAGCCAATGAACTGGCCTCAACTACCCTCTGTGGCAGAGAGTTCCAGAGATTCACCACTCTCTGTGTGAAAAAAGTCCTCATCTCGGTTTTAAAGGATTTCTCCCTTATCCTTAAGCTGTGACCCCTTGTCCTGGACTTCCCCAACATCGGGAACAATCTTCCTGCATCTAGCCTGTCCAACCCCTTAAGAATTTTGTAAGTTTCTATAAGATCCCCTCTCAATCTCCTAAATTCTAGAGAGTATAAACCAAGTCTATCCAGTCTTTCTTCATAAGATAGTCCTGACATCCCAGGAATCAGTCTGGTGAACCTTCTCTGCACTCCCTCTATGGCAATAATGTCCTTCCTCAGATTTGGAGACCAAAACTGCACGCAATACTCCAGGCGTGGTCTCACCAAGACCCTGTACAACTGCAGTAGAACCTTCCTGCTCCTATACTCAAATCCTCTTGCTATGAAAGCCAACATACCATTCGCTTTCTTTACTGCCTGCTGCACCTGCATGCCTACCTTCAATGACTGGTGTACCATGACACCCAGGTCTCGCT
Organism: Leucoraja erinaceus; assembly: GCF_028641065.1. Classification (NCBI taxonomy): domain Eukaryota; kingdom Metazoa; phylum Chordata; class Chondrichthyes; order Rajiformes; family Rajidae; genus Leucoraja; species Leucoraja erinaceus. The sequence continues at coordinate 45,782 of NW_026576555.1, forward strand.
GGCATCTCCCCCTTTCCCAATCGGCCACCATTTAGATAATAGTCTGCTTTCCCGTTTTTGCCACCAAAATGGATAACCTCACATTTATTCACATTATACTGCATCTGCCAAACATTTCCCCACTCACCCAGCCTATCAAAGTCACCTTGCAGTCTCCTAGCATCCTCCTCACAGCTAACACTGCCCCCCAGCTTAGTGTCATCCGCAAACTTGGAGATATTGCCTTCAATTCCCTCATCCAGATCATTAATATATATTGTGAATAGCTGGGGTCCCAGTACTGAGCCTTGGGGTACCCCACTAGTCACTGCCTGCCATTGTGAAAAGGACCCGTTTACTCCTCAGATTCAGATTCAGATTCAATTTTAATTGTCATTGTCAGTGTACAGTACAGAGACAACGAAATGCATTTAGCATCTCCCTTGAAGAGCGACATAGCAAACGATTTGAATAAAAAAAAAATAATAAGTGTCCGGGGGGGGGGGGGGGGGGGGGGTGATTGGCAGTCACCGAGGTACGTTGTTTAGTAGAGTGACAGCCGCCGGAAAGAAGCTGTTCCTCGACCTGCTGGTTCGGCAACAGAGAGACCTGTAGCGCCTCCCGGATGGTAGGAGGGTAAACAGTCCATGGTTGGGGTGAGAGCAGTCCTTGGCGATGCTGAGCGCCCTCCGCAGACAGCGCTTGCTTTGGACAGACTCAATGGAGGGGAGCGTGGAACCGGTGATGCGTTGGGCAATTTTCACCACTCACTGCAATGCCTTCCGGTCGGAAACAGAGCAGTTGCCATACCATACTGTGATGCAGTTGGTAAGGATGCTCTCGATGGTGCAGCAGTAGAAGTTCACCAGGATCTGAGGAGACAGATGGACCTTCTTCAGTCTCCTCAGGAAGAAGAGACGCTGATGAGCCTTCTTGATCAGAGTAGAGGTATTGTGGGTCCAAGAGAGGTCATCGGAGATGTTGACTCCCAGGAACCTGAAGCTAGAAACACGTTCCACCTCCGTCCCGTTAATGTGGATGGGGGTGTGCGTGCCGCCTCTGGACTTCCTGAAGTCTACAATGAGCTCCTTGGAGTTAAGGGCCAGGTTGTTGTCAGCGCACCATGCTGCTAAGTGCTGGACCTCCTCCCTGTAGGCCAGCTCATCGTTGTTGCTGATGAGGCCAATCACCGTTGTATCATCTGCATACTTGATGATGGTGTTAGTACCATGTACAGGTGTGCAGTCATAGGTGAAGAGGGAGTAGAGGAGGGGGCTCAGCACACAGCCCTGAGGAACGCCGGTGTTCAGGGTGAGGGTTGAAGAGGTGTGCTTGTTGTTGTGCTGGGGTCTGTTGGTTAGAAAGTCCAGTATCCAGTTGCAGAGGGAGGGGTCGATGCCCAGGTTACCGAGTTTGGTGATCAGTTTTGATGGAATAATGGTGTTGAATGCTGAGCTGTAATCGATGAACAGCATTCTTACATAAGTGTCGCTGTTGTCAAGGTGGGAGAGGGCGGAGTGAAGTGCCATTGAGATGGCATCCTCTGTACTCCTGTTCTTGCGGTAGGCAAACTGATAGGGATCCAGTGTGGGGGGTAGGCAGCTTTTGAGGTGTGCCAGGACCAGCCTCTCGAAGCACTTGGTGATGATGGGGGTAAGTGCAACTGGGCGGAAGTCGTTGAGGCTTGCCGCAGTGGAGTGTTTTGGCACTGGCACGATTGAGGTGGCTTTAAGGCAAGTGGGGACAACTGCTTGGGCAAGTGACAGGTTGAAGATGTCAGTCCAGACGTCTGTCAGCTGCGCAGCACAGGCACTGAGCACGCGCCCGGGGATGCCGTCAGGGCCAGCAGCCTTACGTGCATTAGTCCTACTCAGTGCCACGTACACGTCGTAGGGGGTGAGTGTGAGGGGTTGGTGATCGGCAGGTAGCACAGCCTTGATGGCTGTCTCTAGATTGTCCCTGTCGAAGCGGCCATAGAAGCGATTAAGCTCCTCAAGGAAGGAGGCGTCGCTGGAGTCTCCTACTCTTTGCTTCCTGTTTGCCAGCCAGTTCTCTATCCACATCATTACTGAACCCCCAATGCCGTGTGCTCCTCTCCGTGGAGGAGGCGACCGAAAGCGGTTTCCCCTTAGTCCCCTCACCAACCCCACACAAGACACCCCAAGAGACATTAAAACGCACATTTGGACAATAAAAAAAACAAAAGTAGAAATGAAGAACACGCTGCTGGCAGGGCAGCCGTCTCGCAGCTCCCCCACCAACCGGCCACTGGGAGTGGGTAGGTGTGAGTGTGTGGAAGAGTGGGCATGAGTTGGTGAGTGTGTGTGGGAGTAGTGTGTGTATGAGTGTGTGTGAGTGTGTTTGGGTATGTGAGTGTGCAGCAGTGTGGGAGTGGGTGGGTGTGTGTGAGTGTTTGGCAGTGTGGGTATGTTAGTGCAACCGTGCAATATTTGTCATATTCAATTAAATTAGATTAGATATAATTTAGATATAATTTATTGCCACACAACCAGGGTCGGTGGAAATTTGGGTTGTCAGCAGCAGTACAATAATAAAGAACACACAACCACAATAAAACTGTAACACAAACATCCACCACAGCATTCATCACTGTGGTGGAAGGCACAAAATTTGGCCAGTCCTCCTCCATTTCCCCCCCGTGGACAGGATATATATGTTTTGTTGTACTAGTTATGCACTGGGATGTAGTCAATAGACAATCGGTGCAGGAGAAGGTCATTCGAGCCAGTACCGGCATTCAACGTTATCATGGCTGATGTAGTGATAGACTATAATCTTGTTTGACCCTCTAGGGAGACTAGCTTGCCCCCCTTCCCCCCCCCCCCCCCCCCCCCCCACATGCAAGACCTGAAGTCAAGTCCCTGTTTGACACTCCGGGCACCTACAGAATGAGCACTGCAACACTGGGGAGTGCGGGAACTTACACGTCAGTTTGCCCCAGGCTTTCAATGTTTCTCCGTTTTAAATCCAAAGCAGTTCCTTTTTTGTTTTTTATTTTTTTTTTTTCTTTTTTTTTCCCTTTAATGTGGGGTTTGCCCCTATAAACCTCCTGATTTCCGGTATCAAGTTCAAGTTGGGGGTTTCAATGAAATGTTTAAATCACAAAAGCAGTTTCATCCTTTAATGTGGTTGCATAAAACCTCCTGATTTCCGGGTGTGTTTGTGGGGTGAGGGCAGTGTGGGCACGGCGGGCGTTGTGGTGATGGTGTGTGGGCGGGGGGTGGGGCATTGTGTGGTGTGTGGGCGGGGGGGGGGAGGGGGTGGGGCATTGTGGTGTGTGGGCGGGGGGGTGGGGCATTGTGGTGTGTGTGGGGGGGGGGGGAGGGGGTGGGGCATTTGTGGTGTGTGGGCGGGGGGGGGGGGTGTGTGGGCGGGAGGTTGTGGGTGGAGGGGCGTGTATGGGGGAAGGGTGAGTGTGGGTGGGAAGTGGTTGTGGGGGAAGGGGTGTGAGAGAGGAGTGTATGGGAGGGGGGTATGTGTGGGCAGAGGGCTTGAGTGTGGGAGGGGTGTGTGGGCAGGGGGGTTGTGAGGGAGAGTGGTGTGTGGGAGAGGGCTGCAGGTCTCTGGCCCCTGGGTCTCTGTGTCTGTGTCTCCCCCTGTGTCTGTGTCTCCCCCTGTGTCTGTGTCTCCCCCCCTGTGTCTGTGTCTCCCCCTGTGTCTGTGTCTCCCCCTGTGTCTGTGTCTCCCCCTGTGTCTGTGTCTCCCCCTGTGTCTCCCCCTGTCTGTGTCTCCCCCTGTGTCTGTGTCTCTGTCTCCCCTGTGTCTGTGTCTCTGTCTCCCCCTGTGTCTGTGTCTCTGTCCCCCTGTGTCTGTGTCTCCCCCTGTGTCTGTGTCTCCCCCTGTGTCTCCCCCTGTCTCCCCCTGTGTCTGTGTCTCCCCCGTCTCTGTGTCTCCCCCTGTGTCTGTGTCTCTGTCTCCCCCTGTGTCTGTGTCTCCCCCTGTGTCTGTGTCTCCCCCTGTGTCTGTGTCTCCCCCTGTGTCTGTGTCTCCCCCTGTGTCTGTGTCTCCCCCGTGTCTGTGTCTCCCCCTGTGTCTGTGTCTCTGTCTCCCCCTGTGTCTGTGTCTCCCCCTGTGTCTGTGTCTCCCCCTGTGTCTGTGTCTCCCCCTGTGTCTGTGTTCTCCTGTGTCTCCCCTTGTGTCTGTGTCTCCCCCTGTGTCTGTGTCTCCCCCTGTGTCTGTTTCTCCCCCTGTGTCTCCCCCTGTGTCTGTGTCTCCCCCTGTGTCTGTGTCTCCCCCTGTGTCTGTTCTCCCCCCCTGTGTCTCTGTCTCCCCCTGTGTGTGTGTCTCCCCCTCCCCCTGTGTCTCCCCCTGTGTCTGTGTCTCCCCCTGTGTCTGTGTCTCCCCTGTACTGATCACCCTCTCTCCCCAGCGGTGGATCGTGGTGAGCTGCGTCTGTCGGGGGGCCAGCAGCCGACAGAGGGCCGAGTGGAGGTTTACTATGACGGGGAGTGGGGCACGGTGTGTGACGATGGCTGGGACCTGACCAACGCCAACGTGGTTTGCCGCAGCCTGGGCTTCCTCAACGCCACAGAGGCCACCATCGGAGGCGTGTTCGGGGCAGGTGGGAGCGCCGCACATCACCCACACGCTGCACACACACAACATGGGCCAGCACAGCATGGGAACAGGCTCTTCGGCCCACAAGGTCTGCGCTGGACATGACAGGAAGCGACTGCAGATGATGGTCAAGGGCGGCACGGTGGCGCAGCGGTAGAATTGCTGGGAACTGAACAAGGGTCCCGACCTGAAATGTCACCTATCCATGTTCTCCACAGATGCTGTCTGACCCGCTGAGTTACTCCAGCACTCTGGGAAACGTCACCTATCCATGTTCTCCACAGATGCTGTCTGACCCGCTGAGTTACTCCAGCACTCTGTGAAACGTCACCTATCCATGTTCTCCGCAGATGCTGCCTGACCCGCTGAGTTACTCCAGCACTCTGTGAAACGAGCTACACCTCTGGACTACAGGCCTGTGACCAGTGATGTGCCTCAGGATGCGGTGCTGGGCCTATTGCTGTTCATCATCTATCTCAATGATTTGGATGAGAACGTACAAGGCAAGATTAGCCGATGACACTAAACGTGGGTTGTATTGTAGATGGTGAAGATGGTTGTCAAAAATAACAGCAGGATCTTGATCTGTTGGGTAAGTGGACTGAGGAATAGCGAATGGAGTTTCATGCAGATTAGTGTGAGGAGTTGTATTTTGGGAAGCCAAACCAGGGCAGGACCTACACAGTGAATGTCAGGGCCCCGGGGAGTGTTGTAGAGCAGAGGGATCGCGGGCAACTACAACCAGTAAAGCAGAAGAACAGGCCTTTTGGCCCAGTATATCCGTGCTAGCCATGATGCCTAAACTACATCTGTTGCATGTGGTCTATATCTCTCCATCCCGTGCCTGCTCAAGGATTTGAGTATAGGAGCAGGAAGGTTCTACTGCAGTTGTACAGGGTCTTGGTGAGACCACACCTGGAGTATTGCATACAGTTTTGGTCTCCTAATCTGAGGAAGGACATTCTTGCCATAGAGAGAGTACAGAGAAGGTTCACCAGACCGATTCCTGGGATGTCAGGACTTTCATATGAAGAAAGACTGGATAGACTCGGCTTGTACTCGCTAGAATTTAGAAGATTGAGGGAGGATCTTATAGAAACTTACAAATTTCTTAAGGGGTTGGACAGGCTAGATGCAGGAAGATTGTTCCAGATGTTGGGAAATTCCAAAACAAGGGGTCATAGTTTAAGGATAAAGGGGAAATCTTTTAAGAAGGAGATGAGAAAAACATTTTTTTACACAGAGAGTGGTGAATCTCTGGAAATCTCTGCCACATAATGTAGTTGAGGCCAGTTCATTTAAGGGGGAGTTAGATGTGGCCCTTGTGGCTAAAGGGATCAGGGGGTATGGAGAGAAGGCAGGTACAGGTTACTGAGTTGGATAATTAGCCATGATGATATTGAATGGCGGTGCAGGCTCGAATGGCCGAATGACCTACTCCTGCACCTATTTTCTATGTTTTTATGTTTCTATGTTTCACCACATGTCTTGCATCAGCCTCCACCACTATTCCAGGCAGCCACCACCCTCTGTGTACATCCCCTCCCATATTAAAGCTATGTCTTGTACGTGAGACTATATGGGTGGGAGTGTGAACCAAAGGGGCGAGCACTCTGTTGATGTTGTACAAGAGGTCCACATGTCAGTGGAGATGGAGGGTCTGTAGAATTCATTGCAGTAGCTGCTTCCAAGTGGAGCCCAACCTCGGGTGACTATTTGCGTGTTAACACAGAGGCAGATCTACAATCACATATTACAAAGTTCCACACTCTTAAATCTCTGGTCTCCTACAGCAATATTGCTTATTCCCTTGTCATGTATCTGTAAACTGCGAATGGTTCAACTGTAATTGGTTGATTATACTCACCCTATGGTCCTTCTCTCTTCTTCTGTCTTATATCTAAGATTTGAGCTAGATCAATTAGCTTTTGAAAAATATTCTCAAGGGCAGTTTTACTGCCTCTTCCCTTGCAGTATTGTCTGCTATTACATTTGCCAATGCCTCATGTGTCGGGTGGCCTAGGGCTGTTAGAAATCCAGTATGTTCAGTCGGAGTAAGTATCTGCTGGTCACTGCCCATAAATCTGACTAGTCTGCACGATATACACGCATTGTGGTTCTCAACTGATCCACAAAGGAAGCTGGTGACTTTCTACGATCAGGTGTCTGGTTCAAAATTGCCATCACCTCATTGGGCTTACCATGGGGTATAGACTTGTATTGTGCGGGGATTGTTTGCACCCACTACACTAGATTCAGATTCAGATTCAATTCATTGTCAGTGTACAGTACAGAGACAACAAAATGCAGTTAGCATCTCCCTGGAAGAGCGACATAGAATATGATTTCAATAAATATTTTAAATGACGTGCAAGGATATCAATATTTAAAACAACAAATGAAACTTTTTTTCGATACAAATGATATACCAGGTACTTCGCCTTCTTTATTATGGGAAACTTTTAAGGCATTTATGAGAGGAATTATAATTTCATACCAAAGTTTTCAAAATAAAAAGAATAAGACAGAACAATTGTTGTTAGAACAAGAAATCAGACAGTTAGAGTTGGATAATGCCAAAGATTCCACGACAGATAAACACAATAAGATAGTATTACTGAAATTTAAACTTAATCGAATTTTATCGGCAAGAGTAATAAGACTATTCCAAATTACAAAACAGGAACATTTTGAGTTTGGTGACAAGCCACATAAACTTTTAGCTCGCCAATTGAAAAAAAAAGAAAGGGAAAATACTATAACCAAAATTAAATCAGAGAAAGGCGAATTACTAATATTACCTAAAGATATTAATAATAGATTTGCCCAATTTTACCAAAACTTATATACATCTAAAATTAAAATAGAAGATAGTAAAATAAAAACATTTCTAGATAACTGTAATCTTCCAATACTGGACCCTTTGGAACAAGAGGAACTAGGAGCTCAAATTACAATCAAAGAAATAAGTGAAACAATAAAATCGTTGAAAAATGGTAAGACACCGGGACCAGATGGTTTTAATAATGAATTTTATAAAAAATTTCAGGAGATAACGGCCCCTTATTTATTTAATTTATACTCCCATGCTTTTAAAGAAAACAAACTACCTGAAACACTAACAGAATCAACTATTACGCTTATTCCAAAAAAAGATTAGAAGATCCGGGCTCGTACAGAGCTATATCACTTTTAAATACAGATCAGAAAATTTTAGCAAAGATTTTAGCAAGTAGATTAAGCAAATATATTAGTAAACTGATAAACCCTGATCAAACGGGGTTTATACCTAAAAGATACTCATTTAATAATCTGAGACGCCTGTTTAATATAATGTACTCGCATAAAGTAGAGGAAGAAGATATATCAATTATTTCTTTGGATGCAGAGAAAGCATTTGATCAGGTAGAGTGGCAATACTTATATAAAGTACTACAAAAATTTAACATGGGAGAGAATTTTATAACATGGGTAAAACTATTATATGATAAACCGATGGCAAGAATTTTAACTAATAACATGTTATCTCAAAAATTTCAACTATCAAGGGGTAATAGGCAGGGATGTGCACTATCACCCCTGCTATTTGCCCTTATGATAGAACCCCTGGCTGAAAGTATAAGAATTCATCCGAATATTCAGGGCTATAATACCAGGGACTCAAAGAATAAAATCTCATTATATGCAGACGATATACTTTTATATATTACAAAGTCACAAACGAGCATACCAAATTTATTAAACTTAATAGAGGAATTTGGGTCTTTTTCTGGATATAGAATAAACTGGAACAAAAGCGAAATCATGACATTAAAACCTCAAGAACCTACACACTTACTGAAGTTCCCCTTTAAAATCGCAACAGAAAAATTTAAATATTTGGGTATTCAGATTACTAGAAAATATAAAGCATTATTCAATGCTAATTTCATACCTTTATTAAATAAACTTAATACACAGATTAAATTTTGGAAAACACTTCCCTTATCATTATTAGGTAGAATAAATGCAATAAAAATGATCTTCTTACCACAATTACTATACCTATTTCAGTCTATACCGGTATATATACCAAAATATTTTTTTAAAAAATTAGACTCTAACATTACAAATTATATTTGGGACTATAAATCACATAGAATCACAAAAAAACACTTATGTAAACCAAAAGAGGTCGGGGGACTTTCACTTCCGAATTTTATGTATTATTACTGGGCAGTGCATATTAAGAATATGATTTATTGGTTGGATAGTTCTACACAACAGACAGAATGGATAAAAATGGAGAAGGAGGATTGTCATCCTTGTAATATAGGAACGATCCTCTTTTCCCCAAAAAAACTGAATAACACAATATATAAGAAGAACCCAATTATATATGGTACAATAAGAATTTGGAAACAAATAAAATTATCTTTAAAATTAAGAAATCTATCACTGTTAATACCAATTGCGAATAACCCTTTATTTAAACCATCTCTTATTGATAAGACATATAACCAATGGGAAAGTCTCGGAATTAGAAGGATCAGGGATATGTACGAAACAGGAAACCTACTATCATTCCAACAACTACAATTAAAATTTAAATTGAAAAACAACCAATATTTTAAATATCTTCAGATTTGCGACTTTGTGAAAAAATATATACAAGGATATCAAAAAGTAACTCCTGACTTATTGGAAGAAGCAATGAATATTGAAGCTGACTCACAAAAATTAATATCCTATTTATATAATAGTATTCTAAATATAGACCTACCATCGACAGAGGTACTTAGAGAAGAGTGGGAACGGGAATTAATGATAAAAATTACGAAGGTTAAATGGGAAAAATACCCGATATATATTCACAAATGTTCAATTAATGTAAGACATAATCTAATACAATTTAAAATTGTACATAGATTATATTATTCAAAAACAAGATTGAACAAATTTTATCCAAATATATCCGCCACTTGTGATAAATGTCTAGCCCAAAAGGCAACTATAACACACTCCTTAGTTTCCTGCATAAAACTTTATAGATTTTGGAATGATATTTTTGAAATACTTACAAAATTATTCAAGACAAGAATGGAACCTAATACTGAAATGATTATATTTGGTGTAATGGAAGATGGGAATAAATTGAACACATCTCAAAATCTATTCCTTAATTATGGTTTAATAATAGCAAAAAAAATTAATACTTAAATTTTGGAAGGGTACATCAATACCAACGCTTAAAATGTGGATTGCAAGTATGTTGGACACCGCTCATCTTGAGGAAATGCGATTCCTCCTAATGGATAAATCAGACCAATTCATAACGAGTTGGTCTCCATTCGTCGTTTTTTTGGAATCATATGGTGCAACACAATTGTAAAAAATAACTGTTTCAGGACTGGACGAGGGTTGGTCAAGACTATAAATAATGATCTCCTTTTCTTTTCACTATTTTCTCTCTCAACTTTCTTCATTTACTCGTTTTCTTTCTTCACACACTATATATTTCACATTTTTCTATCCTTTACTATCTAACCTCTTTTTCTTATTCTCATCTTTTTTCAATGTAACAAAAAAAAAAGAAGTTGTACATAAAATGTATTATGAAAATATATATTAGGCACTTTGGTGCCATATGACTGTGCTTACTTCTAATAAAATAAAATATTAAAAAAAAAAAAATAAAATAAATAAATAAATCTATTTATTTACATGCATACAGTCATAGATTTCTTTATCCTGTGGAGGGGAGGAGTGTCCGGGGGGGGGGGGGGGGGGGGGGGGGGGGGCGGAGGGGTGATTGGCAGTCACCGAGGTACGTTGTTGAGTAGTGTGACAGCCACAGGGAAGAAGCTGTTCCTGATCCTGCTGGTCCGGCAACAGAGAGACCTGTAGCGCCTCCCGGTTGGTAAACAGTTTGTGGTTGGGGTGAGAGCAGTCCTTGACGATGCTGAGCGCCCTTCGCAGACAACGCTTGCTTTGAACAGACTCAATGGAGGGGAGCGAGGAACCGGTGATGCGTTGGGCAATTTTCACCACCCTCTGCAGTGCTTTCCGGTCGGAGACAGAGCAGTTGCCATACCATACTGTGATACAGTTGGTAAGGATGCTCTCGATGGTGCAGCGGTAGAAGTTCACCAGGATCTGAGGAGACAGATGGACCTTCTTCAGTCTCCTCAGGAAGAAGAGATGCTGGTGAGCCTTTTGACCAGAGTTGAGGTATTGTGGGTCCAAGAGAGGTCATCGGAGATGTTGACCCCCAGGAACCTGAAGCTAGAAACACGTTCCACCTCCGTCCTGTTGATGTGGATGGGGGTGTGCGTGCCGCCTCTGGACTTCCTGAAGTCTACAATAAGCTCCTTGGTCTTCTTGGAGTTAAGGGCCAGGTTGTTGTCAGCTCACCATGCTGCTAGGAGCTGGACCTCCTCCCTGTAGGCCAGCTCATCGTTGTTGCTGATGAGGCCAATCACCGTTGTATCATCTGCATACATGATGATGGTGTTAGTACCATGTACAGGTGTGCAGTCATAGGTGAAGAGGGAGTAGAGGGGGGGGCTCAGCACACAGCCCTGTGGAACGCCGGTGTTCAGGGTGAGGGTTGAAGAGGTGTGCTTGTCTAACCCAACAGACTGGGGTTTGTTGGTTAGAAAGTCCAGTATCCAGTTGCAGAGGGAGGGGTCGATGCCGAGGTTACCGAGTTTGGTGATCAGTTTTGATGGTATAATGGTGTTGAATGCTGAGCTGTCATCGCTAGTCGGATCAAAAGAAGGATTAGGCATTTCCCTGACGGGGAACTGCCTATGAGGTACTTGCTTTGTTTTTATACTTTTTGTCATTTCGGGATCTATCTCAGAATCTCCAATTATTGTCTCACCCTCAGATATATCTTCCTCTTCCATTAGAGGGTTCACGGTACTTTCTAAATGACTCTCTCTGATCTCTCGGTACTCGGCTAATCCATCTAAGCCAAGCACAGGCAGACTTTACTCAGAACTGCTGTAGATTTGGGAGCAACAGCAGGAGGAGATTAGCAAGAGATCAGACTGATTGGCTCTAGCCCGAGTGGGAGGAGAAAAGTGAGTCAGTGTCGGGAAAGTTGAAAACTGAGGAATTTGGTTTGTAAATTGGCAAATCAGGCCATTTATCAGTCAATTTAAGCAAGACTGCTCTTGGGGAGTGGCAGTGAGTGAGCGGCCTTGTGAGTAAAGTGTGAGTCTTTGGCTCGAGAGTCTTAGGAGAGGAGACCATGCAATGCGCTTGAGAGGTAGAGACGTACGAAGGAGATGTCAGGCAAGCTGATTCAGTGCGATGCTTGCAGTATGTGGGAGGTCAAGGACACCGCTGGTGCCTCTGGCTGCTACAAATGCGAGAAGTGCATCCAGGTAGAGCTCCTGAAGGGCCGTGTTGGGGAACTGGAGAAGCAAGTGGATGATCTCCGGTTCGTCCGAGAAACGGAGTCGTTCCTCGACAAGTTCTACAGTAAGATTGTTACACCTAAGGTACTGGAAGAGAGAAGGTGGGAGACAGTGAGAAAGGGAGGGAAGCATGGAATGCCAACGTCCCCGGGTGTTGTACCTCTTGTAAACAGGTTCACCCGCTTAGAAGCTGTTGGGACAGAAGACGTGTTTACACTGAGCGGCCGACTGGCTTGCGATGCGAATAGGGCTGTTGAGCCAAAACCAAAAAGGCCTAAGGCAGGCAAGGCCATTGTAGTGGGAGACTCCATCGTGAGAGGTACGGACAGGGGTTTCTGCAGCAACAGACGGGATGCGAGGATGGTGTGCTGCCTTCCCGGTGCCAGGATCCAGGATGTCACGGACAGAGTGCAGAAAATCCTCAAGGGCGAAGGTGAACATCCGGAAGTGGTAGTGCATGTTGGCACAAACGATGTCGGAAAGAAAGGGATGAATATTCTGCAGCGTGACTTCAGAGAGCTCGGAAAAATGCTGTGGGTCTTACAGCCACTTCCTTAAGTACTCTGGGATGCAGACTATCAGGCCCTGGGGATATAGCAGCCTTCAGTCCCATCAGTCTATCCAACCATTTCCTGCCTTATGTGGATTTCCTTAATTTCCTCCATCACCCCAGATCCTCTGGCCACTACCATATAACCATATAACAATTACAGCACGGAAACAGGCCATCTCGACCCTTCTAGTCCGTGCCGAACACGTATTCTCCCCTAGTCCCATACACCTGCGTTCAGACCATAACCCTCCATACCTTTCCCGTCCATATAACTATCCAATTTATTTTTAAATGATAAAAACGAAAACGAACTCTTCCTCCAGCCACCCTTCTGACTAAAGAAGTTCCCCCTCTACCCCTAAATCTGTCCCACACAGTCCCCTTGTTTGAATCTTCCCTACTCTCAGTGAAAAGTAAAGTCAACTCTGTCTTCCCCCTCATTTAAAGACCCCTAAACTAACCTTCTGTCAAAGAATAAATTGTATTGTATTGTATTCAAAAGTCATTGTCTCCCGAAATGAATTTCCCTTTTGAATCATAAAAAACAATCCTAAACTCTAAAAGTGAGAAACGACACAACATAACATAAAATGGCACCAAGGTGAGGATGGCACCAGTCCAGGCCTTCCAAGCCCCGCAAGTCGCCTCCGTGCGGGTGGCCCGTGTTCAGGTCGGGGGATGGCACGGGTCCTGACAGCTTATCCACGACACAACATAACATAAATGGCACTCTGTCCTATCCCTCTCATCATTTTAAAGACCTCGCAGTCGCCGCCCCGGGTGGCCCGATGTTCAGAGTCCCCGATGCCGAACCGCGACGGTTAGCACCTTCTCAGCGGCGGACCTCCTGCCGCCTCCCGCTGCTGGAGTCCGCAGCTCCGGTCCGCAGGCCGAGCCGGACAGAGTCACAGGAAGGTCCATCGCGCCGCCCAGGTTGGTAGCTCTGCAAAACCGCAGCTCCAGGATGTTGGGGGAGGTCCAGGGGGGGCGAGAAAGGATCGCCACGATGAGCGCTGTCTGCCGCTAATGGAGCTCGGTCGTCCCGGCAGGAAAGGCCGCGCCAATCCAGGTAGGTAGGCCGCTGTGGGGGGAGGGGGGGGCGAGGACACGACTCGAATAATAGTCGCGTCCTCACCAGGAAGCGGCTGAAGGACGGTATCCCCCGCACCGTGCCCTCTTCCCCCACATAAAAACACAAAAAAAACACAAAAAAACACACTTTTACATAACTAAAATAAACAAAAAAACAAAAAGATACCGGGCTGTAGGTGGAGGCTGCTGGCACCAGCGCCACCGGAAGTACAAAACAATTTTGGTTGAAAGGTTCCAAGGGGAGAAAAGGACGAGCACTAACTTGTTCAACCTTTCTCTGTAACTTATTTGCTGAAACCCAGGCAACATTCTAGTAAATCTCCTCTGTACTCTCTCTATTTTGTTGACATCCTTCCTATAACTAGGCGACCAAAATTGTACACCATACTCCAGAATTGGCCTCACCAATGCCTTGTACAATTTTAACATTACATTCCAACTTCTATACTCCTACTCCATACTACTATATCAAGAAGATTGTTTGTGCCCGCCTTAGTGAAGACGAATCCAAAGTACTTGTTCAACTCATCTGCCATTTCCTTGTTCCCCATAATAAATCCACCTTTTTCGGTCTTCAAGGGTCCAACTTTGATCTTAACTATTGTTTCCCTCGTCACATACCTAAAGAAGCTTTTACTATCCTGCTTTATATTCTTGGCTAGCTTCCCTTCGTACCTCATCTTTTCTTCCTGTATTGTCTTTTGGGTTATCTTCTGTTGTTCTTTAAACATTACCCAATCCTCTTGCTTCCCGCTCATCTTTGCTATGTTGTACTTCTTCGCTTTAATTTTTATACTGTCCCTGACGTCCCTTGTCAGCCATGGTCGTCCTTTTCTCCCCTTGGAATCTTTCTTCCTCCTAGGAATGAACTGATCCTGCACCTTCTGTATTATTCCTAGAAACGCCTGCCATTGTTGTTCCACTGTCATTCCTGCTAGTGTATCTTTCCAGTCAACTTTGGCCAGCTCCTCCCTCATGGCCCCATAGTCCCCTGTATTCAACACTGACACCCCCAAACTACCCTTCTCCGCCTCCAATTATAGATGAAACCTGACTATGTTATGGTCACTGCCTCCTAATGGCTCATTAACCTCGAGGTCCTTTATCAAATCCAGTTCATTACATAACACTAAATCCAGAATTGCCTTCTCCCTGGTAGGCTTCAACACAAGCTGTTCTAAGAATCTATCACGGAGGCACTCCACAAAGTCCCTTTCTTGAGGTTCAGTACCAACCTGATTTTCCCAGCCTACCTGCATGTTGAAATCTCCCATAACAACCACAGCATTACTTTTGCTACATGCCAATTGTAACTCCTGATTCAACTTGTACCCTATGTCCAGGCTACTGTTTGGGGGCCTGTAGATTAGTCCCATTAGGGTCTTTTAACCTTACAATTCCTTAGTTCTATCCATACTATCCATACCTCTTCACCCATGACTGTGTCCCTATGTATGGCTCCAACGCCATCATAAAATTTGCCGATGACACCACGGTGGTAGGACTGATCAGCGACAACAACGAGTCAGCCTATAGGGAGGAGGTCCAGAACCTGGCAACCTGGTGTACCAATAATAACCTTGTCCTCAACTCTAAGAAGACGAAATAAATAATTGTTGACTTCAGGAAGAACAGAGGGGCAGACATACCCCCATCCACATAAACGGGACTGAGGTGGAGCGCGTCTCCAACTACAAATTCCTCGGGGTTCACATCTCAGAGGATCTGTCCTGGTCCCTCAATACCACCAAATTGATCAAAAAGGTGCAGTAGCGCCTTTACTTCCTGAGGAGGCTCAAGAAAGCTCACCTGTCTCCCCAGATCCTGACCAACTTCTACCACTGTACCATCGAAAGCATTAAGAGATTAGTATACAACTTAAAGCACAAGGCATTGGGGGTTCAGTATTGATGTGGATAGAGAACTGGCTGGCAAACAGGAAGCAAAGAGTAGGAGTAAACGGGTCCTTTTCACAATGGCAGGCAGTGACTAGTGAGGTACCGCAAGGCTCAGTGCTGGGACCCCAGCTATTTACAATATATATTAATGATCTGGATGAGGGAATTGAAGGCAATATCTCCAAGTTTGCGGATGACACTAAGCTGGGGGGCAGTGTTAACTGTGAGGAGGTTGCTAGGAGACTGCAAGGTGACTTGGATAGGCTGGGTGAGTGGGCAAATGTTTGGCAGATACAGTATAATGTGGATAAATGTGAGGTTATCCATTTTGGTGGCAAAAACGGGAAAGCAGACTATTATCTAAATGGTGGCCGATTGGGAAAGGGGGAGATGCAGCGAGACCTGGGTGTCATGGTACACCAGTCATTGAAGACTCCACATTGCCTTCCTCCCATAAGGTAGGCATGCAGGTGCAGCAGGCAGTAAAGAAAGCGAATGGTATGTTAGCTTTCATTGCAAAAGGATTTGAGTATAGGAGCAGGGAGGTTCTACTGCAGTTGTACAGGGTCTTGGTGAGACCACACCTGGAGTATTGCGTACAGTTTTGGTCTCCAAATCTGAGGAAGGACATTATTGCCATAGAGGGAGTGCAGAGACGGTTCACCAGACTGATTCCTGGGATGTCAGGACTGTCTTATGAAGAAAGACTGGATAGACTTGGTTTATACTCTCTAGAATTTAGGAGATTGAGAGGGGATCTTATAGAAACTTACAAAATTCTTAAGGGGTTGGACAGGCGAGATGCAGGAAGATTGTTCCCGATGTTAGGGAAGTCCAGGACAACAATTCCCAAGAGGGCGTTCCTGTTTTCATTAGAAACAGCCACTGGGTCTTCTGCACTCCACGATTACCACCCTTTCTCTCTGTCACACACCTTGGTTCTTCCCGTAACCTCGGTGTGACTACCTCACTGTAGGTCCTGTCCAGGAAACTCTCGTTTTCCCGGATGGCCCTGACATCAGCCGGTTCCCTGCTTAAGTCCACGTCAAGAGTCAAGAGAGTTTTATTGTCATGTGTCCCAGATAGGACAATGAAATTCTTGCTTGCTGCAGCACAACAGAATATGTAAACATAATACAGAACTGGAGATAAAAGTTCAGTGTGTCTATGGACCATAGACCATATATATACACAATAAATAAACAGATAAAATGCAATAGGCTGTTATTGTTCAGCCCTCCACCACCTCCAGTTTAAATTCCATTTAGAATATTTTTGAAGGACCAGGAAACCAGAAGCAAGAGTTACTCCAGGGAGTTACTCCGGATCCAAGGTCAGGGAGTGATTCTGCGTTGGTTTTCAGCGGTCGCGGCGAGGCTGCGACCAGACAGCAATGGCGGCCAGATCTCCCACAATTCAAAGCGAGGGAGAAAGTGCCCAGCGCTGACCAGTTGCCGTGGCAGTGTGCATACGCAGAGCGGCCAATGATGGGGTGGTTGTGCGCATGTGCAGGGGATGGTGTGCTGGCCGTAGCAGTGCGCATGTGCAAGGCGGCCTGCCGTGCCGGCGGATGAGGAGCGAGCGGAGAGCGGACACCCAGCGGCCGGGACACGGATACGGATGGCGGGCGAGATGGAGACTGACAGAGAGAGAGAGAGAGATAGAGATGGGGGCCGCCCAGAGTTGAATGGCAGGTGTCCTGCCTTGGCCGGAGGCCCCCTAGATTTCAAGGCCCTAAACTTCAGCCTATGAAGACTAGTGGTAAATCCGGCTCTGCGAGGCCTCTCTAGATCTCAAGGCTCTAAGCTTAAGCTTGTTAAGCTCATACGTAAATCCGGCCTATATGTTTCAATGAGATCCCCTCTCATCCTTCTAAACTCCAGAGTGTACAAGCCCAGCTGCTCCATTCTTTCAGCATATGACAGTCCTGCCATCCCGGGAATTAACCTTGTAAACCTATGCTGCATTAAATGAAATCTGGTCACTTTGACAGACCTATGCGGTTACCAGCCAATACTATTACTGAATTGCAATGGTGGATGTCAAACATTCGGCATTGTTCTAATACCATTGTAGTCAGTAGTCCTTCAGTTGTTTTACAGACTGTTGTTAGTGCTCTAGGTTGGAGTGCTACTGATACCGTCTCTAGTTGTGGTGGCAGATGGGATGTGCATCAATCTTCATTGCTTCAATCACATGGTATTAATTATTTAGAATTGTTGGGTGCGTTCTATGGCCTAAGAGCTTACTGCACAGGCATGGACCATCTGCATGTCGAACTTCAGGTTGACAACACCATGGCGGTGGCATATATTAATCACATGGTGGAATTAAGTCAGTATCCTGTGATAATTTGGCTAACCTTATTTGGCACTGGTGCATCAAGAGAAATATTTGGGTATCGGCAACTTACCTTCCAGTGCTAACATCAGTCTGTAAAACAACTGAAGGACTACTGACTACAATGAGGAGGGTTATGGTATGAGTGCAGGCAGATGGGACTAAGGGGAAAAAAAATTTGTTCGGCACGGACTTGTAGGGCCGAGATGGCCTGTTTCCGTGCTGTAATTGTTATATGGTTATATGGTTATGTGTTACAATGGTATTAGAACAATGCCGAATGTTTGATATCCACCATTGCAATTCAGTAATAGCATTGGCTGGTAACCGCATAGGTCTGTCAAAGTGACCAGCACGGATTTTGAGTGCCTGTACCTTTGCCCTCCGTAAATTTTGATAATGCAAAGGTCCAGACTGTGTGGCTGGAAATGCCACCACTAGCTTGCCAATGACTCCAGCTACTTGTCGAATTGAGGGTTGCTTAATGGCAATAAGGCTGTAACAGGCCTCTACTAATTCTGTGGCCTTGCCCCCAGGCAGAGTCACAGACATGTGAAGAGAGTTAACAGTAAATCCTAAATAATCCATAACCATGGAAGGTATCAACTTGGATTTATCTGGATGGATGAGAAACCCCAATTTTTCCAAATATAGTTTGGTAGCTACAACAGCTAATTTAGCTGATTCCAGAGTTTTCCCAATAATTAAGATATCATCCAGATATGCCATGACAATATATTTCTGTGCCCTCAGAAGCGCAAGTGCTGGTTTTAAGATTTTGGTAAACAATCTGGGGGCTGATGTTAATCCATTAGGCAAAGCCTTAAACTGACAGTTGCCCCATCCAGTTAAATTTCAAATACCTTCTGTGATCCTTGTGTATGGGTACTGAATAGTACACATCCTTGAGATCGATGCAAGCCATAAAGTAACCTTTGGAAATCAAATGTTTGGCAGTAACAAATGTTTCCATTTTAAAGTGTTTGTACTGCACAAAAGTATTAAGCTGTGTTAAATCAATGATGATGCTGCAACTGCCATCTTTCTTTTTCCTTGTAAATATATTTGTTACAAATTCATGAGAGGCATGCCTGGATCTCTCAATTATCCCATTCGAATATAAACTCAAAATTTCTGTATGCACATCTAAATTTTTTTGCTGTGAAAGCACAAATATCTGTTTAGGTGCATGCTGTGTGGGTGGAAAAGAATTGTGAAGGAACCTTGAATACTGTGCAGTATAAAAGGGTCAGATGTTATTGAACTCCATGCATTCAAAAACAAGTGTAACCTACCACCAACATGTGAATCGTTTTCACCCCCAAAGTCCTGGAAGAAGCCAGACCCACCTACCTCCATGGTTACCAATGGGTTAGTATTTACTTCTTCCGTCCCTGAGTCCTGGGGGTAGGGGTGCTGGGATGTGGAGTTGGTGCATTTTCCAAGAAGGCCGTTCTGGGCCTTGGCCTAAAAAAGACCTTCGTCCAGAGTACACGGCCTTCAAGCTTTCACCAGCTTCCGGGTATCGTTTCCTGCTGATGGATGCATAGGGGTGCTGCCGCCGTGGTTGGGAGGTCTTTCCCGTTGATGACCCCATTATCATCCCGACAGCCTTAGCCTCTTCATCCAACTCGTTGACCTGTTTGACAGGTTCTCCCCGAATAGTAGACTTAGCAGCTGGGTGTTGCTGGTTTTGCACAACCCCGCAAATTTAGGGTTCAGGGCCGGTCTGATGGCACTTTTCCTAAAGCAGTTGATCTCGTACTGAGCAATGCATAATAGTGCCAGGGCATTCTCCTGTACATCTGATAGAGATGTTCCATCTATAGACCCAGCAAACGCCGTGATGCCCGATGCCAGCAACTTGAGGACCTTTTGGATTTTCGCATCTTGGGCTCTGATGCCGCCACTAATGTGTCCCCAAATTGAAATGGTCACCGCAGGAACATTTAGAGTAGCACAGTTCACAGGTGCAGCGTACTTGGCAGCTGTATCTGTCATGACTTGCTCCTGCAGCTGATGGGATATGAAGTAATCAATACTGGCCGGCAGCTGTTCTTGTAAAGGTTCCCCAGACAACGAGGGTATCGCGAATTTGGAAATTAACGGCGATAATTTCTGAGCTTCCTGCACCCCCAGTACACTGGACATACCTTCAGCCAAATCCCAGACTTCAGTCAGCCCAGTTTTGATACTATCCCTGATTTCCCTTGTTATCCACGGATGTACTACCTTCTCTGATTTATTATTTTGCCAAACTGGGGTGAAAAAATTGTTGTAGTTCATTAATGCAGTCTTTAAATGCCTTCCACTTAGAAGGTGTCGGGACAGAAGACGTTATCACACTGAGTGGCGGACTGGCTTGTGAAGCAAAAAGGGCTGTTGAGCCAAAACCAAAGAGGCCAACGTCAGACAATGCCATTGTAGTGGGAGACCCAATTGTGAGAGGTATGGACAGGGGTTTCTGCGGCAACAGACGGGATGCGAGGATGGTGTGCTGCCTTCCCGGTGCCAGGATCCAGGATGTCATGGACAGAGTGCAGAAAATCCTCAAGGGCAAAGGTGAACAGCCAGAAGTGGTAGTGCATGTTGGCACAAACGATGTCGGAAAGAAGGGGATGAATATTCTGCAGCGTGACTTTAGATAGCTCGGAAAATGCTGAAAAGGGATGTTAATTTGTGTTTATTGTTGTTTATTATTGTATCATTGTATGTATGACTGCAGGCACGAAATTTCGTTCAGACCGTAAGGTCTGAATGACAATAAAGGAAATTCAGAAAAGCAAGACCTCCAGGGTTGTTATCTCCGGTTTGCTTCCAGTTCCTCGAGCTGGCGAGAGCAGGAACAGGGAGATACGGGATCTGAATGTGTGGCTGAGGAACTGGTGCACGGGGCAGGGATTTAGATTCTTAGATCACTGGGATCTGTTTGGGGGTAAGGGGGAACTGTACAAAAGGGATGGATTGCATCTTAACAGATGGGGGACCTGCATTCTGGCAGGCAGGTTTGCCACTGCTACACGGGTGGTTTTAAACTGAATATGGGGGGTGGGGTATCAAATGGTTAGTCGAGGACGGAGTTAAAGGGAAAGAGAGTAAAGGGATGGTTAACGACCCCAGAATTAACTGGAAAGGAAGCTCACAAAGGGATAGGAGAGTTTGGCCAAGTGTAATAGGGATCGATGTGAAAGGTGAGATGCGTAAGGAAATAAAAGTATTGTATATGAATGCGCGAATATAAGAAGTAAAGTAGATGAGCTTGAGTTAGAGATTGGTAGATATGACGCAGTGGGGATTACTGAGACGTGGCTGCAGGAGGATCGGGCCTGGGAACTTAATATTCAGCGTTATACATCCTATAGAAAGGACAGGCAGGTGGGCAGAGGAGGGGGGTAGCACTGCTGGTGAGGGATGTAATTCAGTCCCTTGCGAGGGGAGACATAGGGACCAACGAGGTAGAGTCACTATGGATTGAGTTGAGGAATTGTAAAGGCAAGAAGGCACTAATTTGTGTTATTTACATACCTCCAAATAGTAGCCCGGATGTAGGGTGTAAATTGGAGCAGGAGTGAAAACTAGCATGTAACAAAGGTAATGCCACTGTGGTGATGGGGGATTTCAATATGCAGGTTGGTTCAGGACCCCAAGTCACAAAGAGAGTTTGTAGAGTGCCTCCAAGATGGATTCTTAGAGCAGCTCGTAATGGAGCCGACCAGAGAAAAGGTAATTCTGGATTTAGTGTTGTCCAATGAACCAGATATGATAAGAGAACTCGAGGTAATGGAACTCCTTGGAGGTAGTGATCATAATATGATTAGTTTTAATCTGCAATTTGAGAAGGAGAACGTTAAATCGGAAGTGTCAGTGATGCAGTTAAACAAAGGGGACTAAAAAGGCGAGGCAAACAATTGGGCAGCAGCCACCTGACAACCAAAATTCATTTTGTGAACACAAACTTTCAAATCAAAAGGCAATCCATTTGGTAGCAACCACATGGAGGGGACTCACCATGGAGTAGATGTGCGTTCAGTGTTATTCACAGCTCAGAGAGCCGTGACCCTCTCGCTTCCTGGGTCTGGCAGAGACTGAGTGAGGCATGACACGTCCGGGTTTTATAGTCCCTCCCCCCTCCCCCCTGCCGCCAGCGGGGGCAGCAGAGCAAATGGGGAATTTTTAAAATCATTAATATCTTTCTGATTTTTCATTGATGGGAAAAATCCTCCGGTCCCAGATGGCAGAGGGCGGCTCTGAGCGAGGTGGCCAAAATGATGGCCGTAGGTGGCGGCGTTCTCTCGGAAATCGCACCACAGTGGGCCAAAACTGTCAAGATCAGACTTTTAGTAATATAAGATAAAAAGACTGCACAAGCTAGATGCAGGAAAAATGTTCCCAATGCTGGGTGAGTCCAGAGCCAGGGGCCACAGTCTTAGAATAAAAGGGAGGTTATTTAAGACTGAGGTGAGAAAAACTTTTTCACCCAGAGAGTTGTGAATTTATGGAATTCCCTGCCACAGAGGGCAGTGGAGGCCAAGTCACTGGATGGATTTAAGAGAGAGTTAGATAGATCTCTCGGGGATAGTGGAGTCAAGGGATATGGGGAGAAGGCAGACACGGGTTATTGATAAAGACGATCAGCCATGATCACAATGAATGGCAGTGCTGGCTCGAAGGGCCAAATGGCCTCCTCCTCCACCTATTTTCTATGTTTCTCTTTCTCTGTCTCTCTCTCTCTCTCTCTCTCTCTCTCTCTCTCTCTCTCTCTTTTTTTTTTTTTGAAGAGCACATATAACTATTTATTCAAGCAAGTACAAGTAAAACACAGAAAAACTATCAACTATCAATAAATCTCTCTCTCTCTCTCTCTCTCTCTCTCTCTCTCTCTCTCTCTCTCTCTCTCTCTCTCTCTCTCTCTCTCTCTCTCTCTCTCTCTCTCTCTCTCTCTCTCTCTCTCTCTCTCTCTCTATTAGGCCATGTCTTTCTCTCGCACTGTCTCTCGATCTGTCTCTGTCTCTCTCGCACTGTCTCTCCCTCTTGCTCTGTCTGTCTCTTTGTCTCTTTGTATTATACAATTATACAAATGATTTATACAAGGAGCACATGTTATTACGCAGGCTTCCATCTTAATGCCTTTATTAAAATGACAACCTGTCCTCCATATTGAGTTCCATATAATTTGCAAAGTCATTCAGACTTGGCACCGAGCCATTCTTTTGTTCTACTAGACCATGCTAAGTAAGTAAGTAAGTATGCAGATGATACTAAGATAGGTGGTATTGTGGATAATGAAGTAGATTTTCAAAGTCTACAGAGAGATTTAGGCCATTTGGAAGAGTGGGCTGAAAGATGGCAGATGGAATTTAATGATGATAAGTGTGAGGTGCTACATCTTGGCAGGACAACTCAAAATAGGACGTACATGGTAAAAGGTAGCGAATTGAGGAATGCAGTTGAACAGAGGTGTAGATGAGATATGCATGTGCCTTTAATATAGTTACCTCATCACTGCTAACCACTCCCCATATCACAAGTATAATTACAACCTCCCCACCCACATATCGCTCTCTAGTTTCCGTGACAGACCAGATCATAAAATGAAGTAATGTTACAGTGTGTCGCCATCACTTCTTTACATGGTGTCATACCTCGTACCTTTGCGCCTCCTGTTTATCGGCTGTTTGTTTAATTTTGCCCCAGTTTTCTGTTCCCCCCCCTCTCATTTCCTCGTTACAACCACTTCTTGCCGCAAGCCCGATGTGCTCGTTTTCGATGCAGACATTGCCCATCGATGGGATGTCTTTAGACGTGACTTCGACCACTATGTCACAATCGCTCATCCTGCCGCCACCCCTGAATTCAAAGCTTCTCTACTTCTCAACCTGGCTGATCCCGATGCCCTGGCTTGGTCAGACCTCTTTGTCTACGCTGCGGGTGATTCTGCTCGGGACCCGGTATGTTTATTGGCTATGTTTACCGCGATTTGCGACATTCACTCTAACTGCATTTTAGAACGTTTTACACTGTTCGGGCGGCATCAGCGCCCTGGTGAATCTGCTGAGAACTATGTCGCTGCGCTGCGACACCCGGCCAGACGGTGCCGCCTTGAGACGCTGACCCCTGAGGAGCTGACCAGGGACCTTCTGGTTTACGGTCTCTGCGATGAAAAGCTCAGAGCTGAACTTTTGCCCAAGCTCGACCTGTCTTTTAACGAGGCCATGCATGCCTGCCGTTTAGCCGAAGCTGTCACCTCAGTGGTGTCACCGGCTGATCAGGACATTAACTTTGTCAGCGTTACCAGCCACGACCCCCAGGGTCCGGCACTGCTCCCGGGGGACGGGCCCAGCAAAGGTGCCCCAATTGTAACTTTGCCATTCATCAGTACAACGTATGCCCTCCTTTAGGCAAAACGTGCAATTACTGCAAGAAACGGAACCATTTTTCTGCTGCCTGTCGTTCCCGTGGGAAGCCTGCTGCTGCTCCACGGCGTATGTTAAACAACTTGGAGCAAGCTGATAGTGAGCTCGGTTCCCAGTACCATACCAACGAACTCCCTGTGTCTGATTCTGGGTCCTCTCAGGGGGAGACCAGCATATTTTCTCTGTTGGATGCACCTGCTGTGATAACAGACCCTTCAGTTTGTGTAACTGTGAACAACTCGACCTTCACCGCTAAGATTGATACGGAGCTGTTGCAAATATTATGTCAACAAGCCTCTTCAGAAAGATAAGGACTAATGAGCAAGTTACTTCTGATCGCTCCACTTTACATGCCTACGGGGGAGGGGTGCTTGCCCCTGTGGGAAAGGCAACTCTGCGCTGCAAGGTACTGGACACCTCTCGGCCTCTCACTTTCTATCTTCTCGATTCCAACTGCATTACCCTACTGGGCATCCAAGCATGCCAGGATTGGGCCTGGTCTCCTTCCACCGTGCCATCCACAAGGTGCAGGCCCTAATGGACCCGTTGACTGAATATCCTGACCGCTTTGATGAAGAACTGGGCAAGCTGCCCTGCCACTACAAGATTGTAGTCGACCGCAAGGTCGAGCCAGTGGACTGTGCGCCACACCGTGTTTCCTTCGCCATGAAGGACAAAGTAGAGAGTGGTGAATCTCTGGAACTCTCTGCCGCAGAAGGTAGTCGAGGCCAGTTCATTGGCTATATTTAAGAGGGAGTTAGATGTGGCCCTTGTGGCTAAAGGGATCAGAGGGTATGGAGAGAAGGCAGGTACGGGATACTGAGTTGGATGATCAGCCATGATCATATTGAATGGCGGTGCAGGCTCGAAGGGCCGAATGGCCTACTCCTGCACCTAATTTCTATGTTTCTATGTTTCTAAGTAGAATCGACGCTGCACAGCATGGTAAAAATGGGCATGCTAAAGGCGGTCGGCGATCCCACCAGGTGGGTCTCCACCATGGTGGTTGCCGCGAAAAAGGACAAAAGCGAAATGCGCATTTGCTTCAACCGCAAAGACCTAAACCTTGCCATCAAACGACCGCACTACCCCATGAGAACAGTAGAGGACGTCGCTGCACAGGTTGGTCCGGCCACAACCTTTTCCGTCCTCGATGCCAAGAGCTCCTTCTGGCAGATACCGCTTGATGAGCAGTCCTCGGACCTGAGAATTTTCAGCACCCACTTCGGCAGATTTAAGTTCCTCCGAATGCCATTCGGAATCACCTCTGCCAGCGAGGTGTTCCAATGAACAATGGAGCAGCTGTTTGCCGGTCTACCGTGTGCCATCATCGTTGACGACATCCTGGTCTACGGTAAGGATGTCGCTGAGCACGACTTCAACCTCCGCCAAGTCCTAGACCAGGTCTGGAAGATCAACTTGAAACTGAACCCCAATAAGTGCCGGTTCCGCGTCCCGGAGGTCACATATGTTGGGCATGTATTCACTGCCTCGGGGCTGAAGCCCGACCCGCAGAAAACGGCTGCCATCTCCGGGATGTCATTACCTACTGATGTGCCCAGCCTGCAACGTTTCCTGAGCATGGTAAACTACCTGGGGAAGTTCATCCCCGACCTCAGCGAGCTCAGCGCACCCCTGAGGGATTTGATAAAGAAGGACACGGCCTGGGCTTGGTTCCCTCAACACCAGAAAGCCTTCGACATTCTCAAATCCAAGCTAATCAGTACCCCCGCACTTAAATGTTTTGACCTGCAGCGTCCCATTGTCATCACCTGTGACGCCTCTCAGTTCGGGCTCAGTGCCGCTTGCCTACAGCTCCACGATGGCCTGCAGCTGCCTGTCTCCTTCGCGTCCCGTACCATGATCCCTGACGAACAGCGCTACGCACAGATCGAGAAGGAGTTACTGGCCGTGGTGTTTGCCTGCTCCAAATTCAAGGACTACATTCTAGGCAACACCTTCACCATCGAAACTGATCACCAGCCGCTTGTCACCATCCTCAACAAATCGATCCATGTTGCCTCATCCTGACTGCAGTGCATGATGCTGCAGCTCCAGCGCTTCACTTTCGAAGTTGTTTATTGTAAGGGCAAAGACATGTTCGTGGCTGACACGCTGTCCCCGCGCCCCGCTAACATCCACTGATCGCCACTCCTATGAAATGTCTGACCGTCGTTCCGCTCTGCCGGCTGGCGCTGCGCCCTACTTCCTGGTCCGTGATGAGCTAGTACTACACGATAGCGTGGTTGTGAAGGGACACAAGGTTGTTGTGCCTGCTGCTCTGCACGACCATTATTTTCAGGCCGCTCACCGCGGTCATCCTGGGGCCGAAGCCACCTTGTCTCACGCCCAGAGCCAGTTCTACTGGCCCGGTATGGCTGAATACATCCGGGAGAGGGTCTCTTCATGTTCCACCTGCAACAGCCTCGCCCCCCACCAGCAACGACAGCCGCTTCTGCAGCAGGCTACACCCGAACTGCCCTGGATGGCGGTTGCCACTGGCATTTTCGAATGGCGAGGCAAACACATCTTGGTCCTCGTCGACTCCTACTCCAACTGGTTCGAGGTTGACCAGCTGCATTCCCTCACCTCTTCGGCCGTTGTCAATAAGCTGCGCCACCATTTCTCTACCTTTGGCACCCCGGCTAGCCTGCAGTCGGACAACGGCAGCCAGTTCACAAGCTCCGAGTTTAGGGCTTTCGCTGCAAGCTGGAACCTCCGCCACTTCACCAGCAGCCCTGAGTACCCTCAAAGCAACGGTCTGGCCGAGCGCGCCGTCCGCAGCGCAAAGAACTTGCTTGAACAATGTCGCTTGTCTCACTCCGACTTCTACCTAGCCCTCCTTAACCTTCGCAACATATCCCGTGACCCAGCAATGGCCTCCCCTGCTCAGCGGCTCATGTCTCGCACTACCAGACCCCCGATTCCGGAGGCCCAGCGCTCACTCATCCCCTCTGTCCTCAAGCCCGCTGCTGTTCAGGAGCGCATTGCCCTCAAGCACGATGTTCAGAAGCGCTCACATGACAAGTCCTGCCGCCCCCTGCCGCGCCTTTTCCCCGATCAGGTCGTCCGCATGCAGACCCCCTCTGGTCACTCCAGGCTCACAACCGTCGTCGCCTCTGCTGGGTCGCCTAGGTCCTATCTAGTCGATCATGCAGGAACCGTCTATCGCCGGTCCCGCCAACACCTGCGGCTCGTCAACGAGCCACGACCGCCTCCCGCGGACCCTTTTGCTCCCCCACTGCCATTTCGGCCTCCGGGCGATGCTCTGCCCGCTGCCCCTCGCATGCCACGGTCTTTACCCTCTCAGCTCTATCAGTCCGATCCTCCTCCAGCTCAACCTCTCTCGCCTGCCCGCGCACTGCCCGCTGCTGACCCTGCATCACCTCCTCAGATTCAGATTCAGATCCACGCTATGCCAATCACCTTGGTAAACATATATGCGCCCAATGTTGATAATCCTCAATTTTTTAATAAATTCCTGAATATAATCGCAGAATTTAACTACCAAAATGTTATAATTGGAGGAGACTTCAACTGTGTTTTAGATCCGTACTTAGATAAATCGATGCAAAAACAAAGAGGTAATATGAAATCTAAAACTAGTGAACTCTTAAATACATATATAAAAAATACAAATATAGCAGACGTCTGGAGGATCGCAAATCCGACTGGAAGGGAATACTCGTTTTATTCAATGGTGCACAACACATACTCACGTATAGACTACTTCCTAGTGGATACAAAACTAATCTCTTATACTATGAACCCTAAATATCACATCAATACGATTTCAGATCACTCCCCGCTAACTTTCGTTCTAAAATTAGAAGGAATGTCTACGAACAAATCGTTCTGGAGGTTTAACTCGCAAATTTTGAAAGACCCACAAGGAAGTATATATCTAAAAAAACAGATGGACCTATTTTTTGAGACAAACAATACACCAGATATATCGCCCACTTTATTATGGGAATCCTTTAAAGCATTTATTAGAGCAGTCATTAATTCGTATCAAGCTTTTCAAAACAAAAAGAATAAGAATGAACAAAGACAATTAGAAGAACAAATCAGAAAACTAGATATAGATAATGCTAAAGATCCAACTATGGATAAACATAATAAAATTTTAATACTGAAATTTAGGCTAAATAAATTATTATCAGAGAAGGTTATAAGATTATTACAAATTACAAAACAAGAACATTTCGAATTTGGGGATAAACCCCATAAACTTTTGGCACGCCAACTGAAAAAACGGGAAAAAGATCATGCAATTTTAAAGATTAAATCAGATAGAGGGGAATTATTAACACTGCCTAATGATATCAATAAAGGATTTGCTCAATTTTACAAGAATTTATACACATCAAAAACGCTAATAGACAATAATAAAGTTTCAGAATTTTTGGACAATTGTAACCTTCCAAAACTAGAACTGAAGGAACAAGAGGAACTGGGAGCATAAATTACATCTAAGGAGATAGAAGACACAATAAACTGACTTAAGAATGGAAAAACACCAGGACCAGACGGATTCAGTAATGAATTTTATAAATGTTTTTACGACATAGTTACACCACGTCTACAGAAAATGTATACATTTGCTTTTAAAGAACAAATCTTACCTGAAACACTAGCAGAGTCAACGATCACATTAATACTTAAAAAAGATAAAAGATATAGAAGAACCAGGCTCATATAGAGCTATTGCTTTGTTAAATAAGGACCAAAAAATATTAGCGAAAACACTAGCTAGAAGACCAAGTCAATATGTTAGTAAATTAATAAATGAGGATCAAATGGGATTTATACCTAAGAGACATTCATTTAATAACCTGAGACGTCTGCTTAACATAATGCACTCTCACAAATCTCAAGAACAAGACTTAGCTATCATTTCATTGGACGCAGAAAAAGCGTTTGATCAAGTAGAATGGGATTATATGATTAAAGTATTGCAAAAATTTCAAATGGGAGAGAACTTCATCACATGGATAAAATTATTATATAACAAACCCACGGCTAGAATATTAACTAATAATATACTATCTACGAAATTCCAATTAACAAGGGGCAATAGACAAGGATGTTCATTATCACCACTGTTATTCGCTCTGGTAATTGAACCTTTAGCTGAAAAAATTAGAACACACCCGGATATTTACGGTTATAATACTAAATATTCAAATAACAAAATATCCTTATATGCAGACGATGTAATACTGTATATCACAAAACCCCAAATCAGTATACCAAACAGTCTACAAAGGACTGATAGAGAGCATCCTCACCACAGGCATCACGGTGTGGTATGGAAACACCACACAGACAGAGAGGAAGGCTCTGCAAAGAGTCATAAAGATTGCAGAGAGGATTATCAGAATGGAACTCCCCTCCATGGACACAATCTATACACAGCGCTGTCAAAAAAGAGCAGAATCATCAGAGACACACTACATCCAGCTCACTCCCTGCTCAAACACTAAAACTGCACATACAACCTCAGGCACAGACGAGCGGACAGCATCATCACAAACAGAACACGCTTTTTAAGAGCCGCTTCCCTGCCACAGTGAGACTCTTGGCCAAAACAAAATGAACTGATGTCCTGACCTACTTCATAGCATATCATATTATATTATATTGTCTCCTGGGCCTGCGCAATTTACAATGCAATCGACACTTTTTATATAGGGTTTGTGTAATTTACAATGCTCTCACTTTCCCCTTTATATAGGGTTTTAGGCATTTTCTTTCCTTTTTAGTTCTAGAGAAGTATATGTTTTTATAGATTATGTGTCTTCTATGTGTCTTTTTAACTTGACTTGACTTGACTCTCTGAACAACCGCACAAGAGTTCCTATATGTGTAAGCGCAAATGGCAAATAAAGTTTTTGACCTTTGGCCTCAAACATATTAAATCTAATTGAGGAGTTTGGATCTTTCTCAGGATACAGAATAAACTGGAACAAAAGTGAAATTATGTGACGATAAAACCGAAAGACTCAACACATCTCTTGAAATTCCCCTTCAAAATAGCCACAGAAAAATTTAAATATTTAGGAATTGAAATCACTAGAAACTATCACGCTATGTTTAATGCCAATTATAGCCCCTTTCTTAAGAAACTAAATGATCTAATCAAATTCTGGAAAGCGCTCCCGATGTCTTTAATAGGTCGAATAAATGCTATAAAAATGATCTTTTTACCACAAATCCTATATTTATTTCAATCAATTCCAATATATCTTCCAAATTAGTTTTTCAAAAAACTAGACTCAGGCATTACAAATTTTATAGGGTTCATATATTGGATCTGATTATTTCCAAGGGTCTCGACATTTCTGATGTTATGGTGACTGATGTTGCTCTTTCCGATCACCACTGTGTATTTTTTAAAACGACCATCTCTGCTAGCAGTATCAGAAAAGAACCAGAGGTGATCAAAAGGTGCTGTATCAATGAAAACACCTGCGCATTGTTTACTCAGGCCTATACACCACCACCAACTCTGCCCTCGGTCTCTGTCGATGACCTTGTGGATGGTTTTAGCTCCAATGTTATGACTCTTATGGATGCTATTGCACCACTAAAGACCAAGGTTTTATCTGGAAGGAAAAAGTCACCATGGAGAAATGCCACAGCAGTGAGATCCCAAAGAACAAAGTGTAGACAGGCCGAATGTAGGTGGCGAGAAACCAAACTACAGGTCCACTATGACATCTACAAAGACAACCTCCGTATCTATAATCAAGAATTGAAAGGGGCAAGGCAGCCCTTTTTCTCAGAGGTTATCAACAAAAGTAATAATTCCTGCACCCTGTTTGTTGTTGTCGATAGACTGACAAACCCCTCATCATCAGTCCCTCCTGAGCTCCTGTCCAGCAAGTCGTGCAATGACTTTGCAGATTTCTTCACCGATAAAATTCTGAAGAGAAGACAAACAATGTCTAGCTCCACCTCAGGGAACATGGCTTTGTCACCTATGCCTCCAGATTCACTAATGAATCTACATTTTAAACTTTTAGATTGTGCATCTCTGACTGAAACTGTTCAACAGCTAAAGTCCACTACCTGCTGTTTTGATCTGCTGCCCACAAGCTTCTTTAAAAATATTTTTAACAGTGTTGCACCAGAAGTACTGAACATAGTAAACACTTCCCTTCAATCGGGGCATTTTCCTGAAGCCTTAAAAACAGCAGTGATCAAGCCCCTATTGAAGAAGCCTAATTTGGATGCCTCAGCTATGAGCAACTACAGGCCCATATCTAATTTAGCATTTTTGGCAAAGATTATTGAAAGGGTAGTTTACCAACAAATTTGCTGCTTTATGACCCAAAACAATATTTTTAATGTTTTCCAGTGGGGATTTCGGCCACA
Source organism: Leucoraja erinaceus (assembly GCF_028641065.1). NCBI lineage: Eukaryota > Metazoa > Chordata > Chondrichthyes > Rajiformes > Rajidae > Leucoraja > Leucoraja erinaceus. Next base: position 77,424 of record NW_026576555.1, read on the forward strand.
TCACAGCACCGAGACTGCACTCACTAAGGTCCTAAACGACATACATCTAAACAGTGATGCATCAAAAGCTTCAGTTTTGGTACTTCTAGATCTCAGTGCTGCTTTTGATACGGTGGACCACAACATACTGCTTAACAGACTGGAGAAGTGGGTGGGACTCTCTGGTTCTGTGCTGGACTGGTTCAAATCTTACTTGAAAGATCGGGATTATTTTGTTTCCCTTGGTAATTTTGAATCAGAACATACAAAACTAACATGCGGGGTTCCTCGGGGCTCCATTCTTGGACCCATTTTGTTCAACATTTATATGATCCCCCTAGCTCAGATCATAGAGCATTTTAACATATTCTACCACTCTTATGCCGATGACACACAACTATATATCGCAGTGTCACCACATGACCATAGTCCCCTACACTCACTGAGCCAGTGTGTCAAACATATCAATGAGTGGATGAACCAGAACTTCCTCCAGCTCAATGCAAATAAGACAGAAATTATTGTCTTTGGTCCCAAAAAAACAAGGCTAGAGGTGAGTGCTCAACTCGACTCAATTGCACTGAAAACCACAGACAAAGCCAGAAACCTTGGTGTAGTTATGGACTCGGATTCTAATTTTAACAGCCATATAAAGACCATTACCAGATCTGCCTATTACCATCTAAAAAATATTGCAAGAATCAAGGGATTTCTGTCAAAGAAGACACTGATAAACTTGTTCATGCATATATTTTTAGTAGGTTAGATTATTGTAATGGCATCTTTACAGGTCTCAATAAGAAATCAATTAAACAACTGCAGCTTATCCAAAATGCCGCTGCCAGAGTCTTGACCAACACCAAGAAAATGGACCACATTACACCTGTCCTTAAATCTTTACACTGGCTCCCTGTGTGTAAGAGGATAGATTTTAAAATTCTGTTGCTGACCTACAAGGCACTGAATGGTCTAGATCCAAAATACATCTCTGACCTACTTGTTGTATATGAGGCGCCTAGACTCCTCAGGTCTTCAGGGACAGGTTTACTCTGTGTTCCCAGGGTCAGAACTAAAAAGGCTGAAGCAGCATTCGGTTTTTATGCTCCACACCTGTGGAACAAGCTCCATGAACACCTGAGGTGTGCACAGACTGTAAGCGCTTTGAAATCAGGCCTAAAAACACTGTTGTTTACTACAGCTTGTCCATAACCCGACATGCAGGCAATCTTAACCGTCTAATTTTAACCCTTTTATGGGCTTTTTAAAATTGTTTTATTGTTTCAATGACGTTGTTTTATTATTCATACATTTGTCGTATTGCTTGTTTTGCAATTTTTAATTATTGACTATTTTATTTTTTCTTTCCTGTAAAGCACCTTGAATTGTTGTTTGCACGAATGGTGCTATACAATTAAACTTGCCTTGCCTTGAGGAAAACATTTTCCACACAGAGTGGTGAATCTCTGGAATTCTCTGCCACAGAAGGTAGTTGAGGCCAGTTCATTGGCTATATTTAAAAGGGAGTTAGATGTGGCCCTTGTGGCTGAAGGGATCAGGGGGTATGGAGAGAAGGCAGGTACAGGATACTGTTGGATGATCAGCCATGATCATATTGAATGGCGGTGCAGGCTCGAAGGGCCGAATGGCCTACTCCTGCACCTAATTTCTATGTTTCTATATGTTTCAGTATAGGAGTAAAGAGGTTCTTCTGCAGTTGTATAGGGCTCTGGTGAGACCACATCTGGAGTATTGTGTATGGCGGAGAGGAGAGCTCTTCAGCACGTCGTCCACAGAACGCAGATCATTGGGACACAGCTACCAGCCTTGGAGGGCATCTACCGCACACGGTGCCTCAGGAAGGCCGTCAGCATTCACAAAGACTCCTCACACCCTTGTAATGGAGTGTTCGAACTACTTCCCTCCGGCAGACGTTACAAGGCCTTCTACGCCCGCACCTCCAGACTCAGGAACAGCTTCATTCCCAGAGCTATAGCGGCTCTGAACCGGCCCTGCTGAGTGCCCCCCCCCCCCATGCCCTGTCTCCCTCGGATGGTCTTCCTCGGATGGTCACTTCGCACATCTGCACTTTAGTCTGTTTTGACTATTTTACTGTTGTAATATTCTTTCTACAAACCATGTTCTCGGGGTATCTAAACCTAAATTTTATTAATTACTTAGTTATGATGTCAGATGGAAGCTGCATACTCAAATCACGTTGCACTTATGTACAATGACAGTAAAATATATTATTATTATTATTATTATAGTTTTGGTCTCCTAATTTGAGGAAGGATATCCTTGTGATTGAGGCAGTGCAGCGTAGATTCACGAGATTAATCCCTGGGATGGCGGGACTGTCATACGAAGAAAGATTGAAAAGACTAGGCTTGTATTCACTGGAGTTTAGAAGGATGAGGGGGTTCTTATAGAAAAATTTAAAATTATAAAAGGGCTGGACAAGCTAGATGCAGGAAAAATGTTGCCAATGTTGGGCGAGTCCAGAACCAGGGGCCACAGTCTAAGAATAAATGGGAGGTCATTTAAAACTGCGGTGAGAAAAAACTTTTCACCCAGAGAGTTGTGAATTTATGGAATTCCCTGCCACAGAGGGCAGTAGAGGCCAAGTCACTGGATGGATTTAAGAGAGAGTTAGATAGAGCTCTAGGGGCTAGTGGAGTCAAGGGATATGGGGAGAAGGCAGGCACGGGTTATTGATAGGGGACGATCAGCCATGATCACAATGAATGGTGGTGCTGGCTCGAAGGGCCGAATGGCATCCTCCTGCACCTAGTTTCTGTGTTTCCATGGTCAGGTAACATTTGGAGTATTGCATACAGTTCTGGTCACTCCATTACATGACTGATATGGAGGCTTTGGGGGAGGTGCAGAGATGATTAACCAGAATGGTTTAAAAACAAGGAACTGCAGATGCTGGTTTATAAAAAAGGACACAAAATGCTGGAGTAACTCAGGCAGCATCTCTGGAGATAAGGAATGGGTGACTGAAGAAACTATCCTGAAGCGTTACCCATTACTTCCAGCATTTTGTGTTTACCTAAACAATGCCTATCTATCCACGTGGCGGTGTATCAGCAGGCTGGAGGAGCAGGTGAAACCCTTGCAACACTCAGCACACACAAAGGGTCTCTCTCTGGTGTGTACCCGCTGATGCTTCCGCAGCCCCCGTGCGTTCTTGTCATAGTGGGAGCAGCTGCTCGCCGGCGTGGGCCCGCCGGTGCTGCCGCAACCCCCGCGAGCTGTCAAACTCCTCACCACAGTACGGGCAGTCGTAGGGCTGGCCACTGGTGTGCACGCACTGGTGTGGGAGGCCATGGCAAAACTCTCTTTACACACCGGGCTGGAGACGGGACGGTCGCAGGCGTGCACCCGCTGGTGGGATAGCAGGTTGGAGGAGTTGATGAAGCCCTTGCCGCATTGGGCGCAGGTGAAGGCGCTCTCGCTGGAGTGGGTGCGCTGGTGCTTCAGCAGGTTGTCGGAGCGGGTGAAGCCCTTGTCGCAGTCACTGCAGGTGTAGGGGCGCTCACCGGTGTGGATGCGCTGGTGCAACAGCAGGTGACCGGACCGTCTGAAGCCCTTGCCGCACTGGGCGCACGTGTAGGGGCGCTTGCCAGTGTGGGTGCGCTGATGCACCTGCAGATGGCCGGAGCGGGTGAAGCTTTTGCCGCACTGGATACAGGTGAAGGGCCGATCGCCAGTGTGGATGCGCTGGTGCTCCAGCAGCCTGTAGGACCTGCTGAAGTTCTTGCCGCACTGAATGCAGGTGTAGGGCCGCTCGCCGGTGTGGGTGCGCTGGTGCTCCAGCAGGTGACTGGAGCGGGTGAAGCCCTTGCCGCACTGGGCGCAGGTGTAGGGGCGCTCCCCGGTGTGGGCGCGCTGGTGCACTCGCAGGGTGATGGACTGGGTGAAGCTCTTGCCGCACTCTGAGCAGTTGAAGGGGCGTTCTCCCGTGTGCACCCGCCAGTGGATCTCCAGCTGGCTCGGGCTCTGCCAGGCCTTGCCACACACTTCGCACTCATAACGCTTCTCCTTGTTGTGCCCTGTCATGTGGTCCTCCATCGAAGCTCAGCCCGCACACCGAGCAGATGGGGGGGGGGGGGGGGGGGTTCACCGGCACCCAGGCCGTCCTCAATGGGCGCTCATGTGCCCGTCTCTCCGTCCAAAGCAACGGCTCCTAAACCCTGCAGGAGGGGAACACAGAAGGTCAACAAGTTGGCAAACAGGACATTACTAGCACATATTGGGTGCGTTTATGGCGGAGGAAAGCTTATATAATTCTGTGCGGCAGTCGGGGAACTACTGCTTTGGTACAAACGTAACACATTATATACGTATTAGACAATTATGGTACAGAAGGAATGGCAAACTATTAACCAATTATTATGGTTTACCATACATTTAACTTATTTGCATTAACCAATCAACTGAATCCTTTCCAGTGATTGACAACACATATAGTCACATGCTTTTCCCTTTTCTGGCCTTTTTACAACTCTTTTTCCCTTTAACCTCTTTGCTCAAAATCATTTTATTTCAATAAAGTAAAACCACAGAAATATAAAACTATTTCTCAGAGACCACCTCTCAGAATATAAAATACACATCGTACAGCAATCACACAATACATACACACAAAACATATATTTTCACTTTGGAAAAGAAAATTATTTCTAAAACTTCAGATTTAAACAAAGTCTAATACTTACAATCCTAATTAAAACACAATACACTTCACAAATAATTTCCCTACTTCATATTCCCTTCTTAAAATACAGTTACATGGGAGCTGAACATCCAGGGATATTCAATATTCAGGAGGGATAGACAGAAAGGAAAAGGAGGTGGGGTAACGTTACTGATTAAGTACGATACAGGCCACCTAACAGTGTAGTGAAGTTGGAGATGGTATCAAACAGGAAATTAGAAATGCGTGTGACAAAGGCCAAACAGTTATAATGGGTGACTTCAATCTACATATAGATTGGGTGAATCAAATTGGCAGGGGTGCTGAGGAAGAGGATTTCTTGGAATGTATGCGGGATAGTTATCTAAATCAACATGTAAAGGAACCAACGAGAGAGCAGGCTAGTTTAGACTGGGTATTGAGTAATGAGGAAGGGTTAGTTAGCAATCTTGTTGTACGTGCCCCCTTGGGCAAGAGTGACCATAATATGGTTGAGTTCTTCATTAGGATGGAGAGTGACATTGTTAATTCAGAAACAATGGCTCTGAACTTAAAGAAAGGTAACTTTGAGGGTATGAGACGTGAATTGGCCAAGATTGACTGGCAATTAATTCTAAAAGGGTTGACGGTGGATATGCAATGGAAGACATTTAAAGACTGCATGGATGAACTACAAAAATTGTTCATCCCAGTTTGGCAAAAGAATAAATCAGGGAAGGTTGTACATCCGTGGATAACAAGGGAAATCAGGGATAGTATCAAAGCGAAGGATGCTGTGTACAAATTAGCCAGAAAAAGCAGCATACCGGAGGACTGGGAGAAATTCAAAGACCAGCAGAGGAGGACAAAGGGCTTAATTAGGAAAGGAAAAATAGATTATGAAAGAAAACTGGCAGGGAACATAAAAACTGACTGCAAAAGATTTTATAGATATGTGAAAAGAAAGAGATTAGTTAAAACAAATGTAGGTCCCTTGCAAGCAGTCAGAAACAGGTGAGTTGATCATGGGGAACAAGGATATGGCGGACCAATTGAATAACTACTTTGGTTCCGTCTTCACTAAGGAAGACATAAATAATTTGGAAGACATAAATAATTTGCCGGAAATAGCAGGGGACCGCGGGTCAAAGGAGTTGGAGGAATTGAGTGAAATCCAGGTTAGCCGGGAAGTGGTGTTGTGTAAATTGAATGGATTAAAGGCCGATAAATCCCCAGGGCCAGATAGACTGCATCCCAGAGTACTTAAGGAAGTAGCTCCAGAAATAGTGGCTGCATTAGTAATAATCTTTCAAAACTCTTTAGATTCTGGAGTAGTTCCTGAAGATTGGCGGGTAGCAAACGTAACCCCACTTTTTAAGAAGGGAGGGAGAGAGAAAATGGGGAATTACAGACCAGTTAGTCTAACATCGGTAGTGGGGAAACTGCTAGAGTCAGTTATCAAAGATGGGATAGGAGCACATTTGGAAAGTGGTGAAATCATTAGACAAAGTCAGCATGGATTTACGAAAGGTAAATCATGTCTGACGAATTTTATAGAATTTTTCGAGGATGTAACTAGTAGCGTGGATAGGGGAGAACCAGTGGATGTGGTGTATCTGGACTTCCAGAAGGCTTTCGACAAGGTCCCACATAAGAGATTAGTAAACAAACTTAAAGCACACGGCATTGGGGTTTCAGTATTGATGTGGATAGAGAACTGGCTGCCAAACAGGAAGCAAAGAGTAGGAGTAAACGGGTCCTTTTCACAATGGCAGGCAGTGACTAGTGGGGTCCCGCAAGGCTCAGTGCTGGGACCCCAGCTATTTACAATATATATTAATGATCTGGATGAGGGAATTGAAGGCAATATCTCCAAGTTTGCGGATGACACTAAGCTGGGAGGCAGTGTTAGCTGTGAGGAGGATGCTAGGAGACTGCAAGGTGACTTGGATAGGCTGGGTGAGTGGGCAAATGTTTGGCAGATGCAGTATAATGTGGATAAATGTGAGGTTATCCATTTTAGTGGCAAAAACGGGAAAGCAGACAATTATCTAAATGGTGGCCGATTGGGAAAGGGGGAGATGCAGCGAGACCTGGGTGTCATGGTACACCAGTCATTGAAGGTAGACATGCAGGTGCAGCAGGCAGTAAAGAAAGCGAATTGTATGTTAGCTTTCATTGCAAAAGGTTTTGAGTATAGGAGCAGGGAAGTTCTACTGCAGTTGTACTGGGTCTTGGTGAGACCACACCTGGAGTATTGCGTACAGTTTTGGTCTCCAAATCTGAGGAAGGACATTATTGCCATAGAGGGAGTGCAGAGACGGTTCACCAGACTGAGTCCTGGGATGTCAGGACTGTCTTATGAAGAAAGACTGGATAGACTTGGTTTATACTCTCTAGAATTTAGGAGATTGAGAGGGGATCTTATAGAAACTTACAAAATTCTTAAGGGGTTTGACAGGCTAGATGCAGGAAGATTGTTCCCGATGTTAGGAAAGTCCAGGACAAGGGGTCACAGCTTAAGGATAAGGGGGGAATCCTTTAAAACCTAGATGAGAAGAACTTTTTTTCACACAGAGAGTGGTGAATCTCTGGAACTCTCTGCCACAGAGGGTAGTTGAGGCCAGTTCATTGGCTATATTTAAGAGGGAGTTAGATGTGGCCCTTGTGGCTAAGGGGATCAGGGGGTATGGAGAGAAGGCAGGTACGGGATACTGAGTTGGATGATTAGCCATGATCATATTGAATGGCGGTGCAGGCTCGAAGGGCCGAATGGCTTACTCCTGCACCTAATTTCTATGTTTCTATATTCACTTCAAAATGGAAACCTTTGTTACTGCTAAACAATTAATTTCCAAAGGTTACTTCATGGCCAGCATCGATTTAAAAGATGCTTACTATTCAGTGCCTATACGAGGTGACCACAGATGTTAATTAAAATTCAACTGGATGGGACAACTCTGGCTCTATAAAGCATTGCCAAATGGGTTATCATCAGCCCCAGGCTGTTCAAAAAAAAATTGAAACCAGCCCTAGCGTTTCTACGGAAACATAAACACATGGTCATGGCATATTTAGATGACATACTCATTGTGGGCAAAACTTTGGAATTGGCCAAACAAACTGTAACAGCCACAAAACAGTTATTTGAAAAACTGGGATTTATTATCCATCCAGTTAAATCTAAACTAACGCCGAGGAGGCGGAACAATAAGCTGGAGTAGTCGCACTTTTTCCAAGCTCCCAATCTGTTAACCTTCAACTGTTATTACAGCTCAGCGTAAGTTTTAAAACTACCATAAATATGTAACACCATCGACAGCACTCCTCCACATTGCAAAGATGGCAGGCAGAAGAAAGAAAGAGGAGCAAAATATTGAAGACTCGACAACCAGCACCATCATGGCTACGCTAGCAGCCTTGTTAACAGAGCACAAGGCATCGCTACTGGCAGAATTCAACGCAGCGTTCACCAAACTGGAATCGAAGCTGGACAATATCCAGATCACTATTCTAGATCAACAACAGCGTCTTTCATCATTAGAGACATTTTCCGATACCGCCAGCCAAGACATGCGAGCTATGGAGACAATGCTAACTACGGTCATCGAAGCCAAGCTAAAGTCTAAGCTTATCGACCTGGAAGGCAGGAGTCGCCGAAATAACGTAAGGATAGTCGGCCTCCCCGAGAACATCGAAGGCCCCCAAACAACAGCTTTTTTCTCTCAACTCCTGCTCGAGACACTTGGCGAACGCACACTGGAATCAGCCCCGGAGCTAGACCGAGCCCACCGCACGCTAGCAGCCAAGCCAAGCCCTGGTGGGAAACCCAGAGCAGTTGTGATTTGCTTCCATAGATTCCAGACCCGCGAGTTGGTGGTGCGTGAGGCTCGGAGGCAGAGGGGTAAGCTGAAGTACAAAGATACCCCCACCACATTTTTGAAGACTACTGTCCCGAGATAGTTGAACAATGTTCTGCATATCGAGACGTCATGAAGGAGCTGTACAACCTGGGTCTCAAACCCTCTCTTCATTATCTGGCCAAGCTGTTCATCATGGCCAGGGAAGGAAAGAGGCGTTTTTGTTTAACAATACTTAATTGATGTTCTTCTGCCCTGCGCCTTAATCCAAGAATCCAGTTTGCAATTTGCTAATCTCTCTAATGCTAACTCTTTCTTTATACATACTATGTTATACCAAAGGAAGCTATTCCTGTTTCACTTATACGTTGGCTTACTTATTTAGTATCACCATTTTGTTAATTTGTCTTGTTGTATTATTACTATCATCACTAATATTATTACCATTAGTGTTAGCAATGTCATTGGTAGTACAACTAAGTAACTTTGTATCTATTCATTTAGGTTTACTTCACTTTATTTCTATTTTCTATTTCTCAAATTATTATTATCATTGTTATCATTACTATATTTATTTCATTTTATGTTACTTTACTGATATTGAGCGACTTTGCTGCTTTGGGATGTGGAAATATTGGGAGTTAAGATCGGACTACTCCATGCGGATGCGAGGACAACGTACCTTGGTGCAATGGGCACTCAAGGTTTGGTTGGGACATTGGGGATCTCAGGTTTGAATGATGGTTAAGTGATATGTGTCACGACTGTTTGTTGTGTGTATAAGTATGTATACATTTTTTTTTCTTTTTTTAATTATTTATTTTGTAGTTTTTATTTTTATTTTTTTCTTTTACCACCCACACCCCCACTCTCGGCAGCTGGCTTCGATGCGCTCTTCCATCTCAATTTGCAGTATTACAGCGCTCTGCCCACTTGTTTGGATATAGCTAAAAATGGCCAACACAAACGACACTCTTAGATTTGTCTCGTGGAACGTGAGGGGAGTGGGGGGTCCTACTAAGACTGATAAAATCTTGGCCCACTTGCAATACCTTAAGGGCGATATATTTTTTATTCAAGAGACACACCTTCGCAACAGAGAGGTAACACGGCTTAAGGGAGGCTGGATTAGCCACTTATTTCATTCAAAATTTAATTATATGGCTAGGGGTACTGCTATCCTGATTCGTAAAAACGTTATGTTCGAACCACAGAAAATGGTGGAAGACCCTGCTGGTCGCTTTGTCATGGTTTCTGGCAAACTGCAAGACACACCTGTCATATTGGCCAGTATTTATGGTCCCAACTGGGATGACAGCTCATTTGTAACCACATTTTTTACATCTCTCCCAAACATTGAAAATCACCACATCATTGTGGGTGGAGATTTTAATCTGGTCCAAGACCCTATACTGGACAGATCTTCGAACAAAGCCTCCACTTTATCTAAATCAGGTAGGACTTTGCATGCTTTTACCAAACAACTTGTGCTTACTGACCCATGGAGATTTACATTCCCCACGACTAAATTACTTTCATTTTTTTCCCACGTGCACCTTACCTATACCCGTATAGACTTCTTCCTCTTAGATAACAGACTGCTCTCCAAAATCAAATCCAGCGAGTATCATAGTATCGTGATATCAGATCACGCTGCGACTTCCCTCGATCTTCACTTTCGTAAACGAACTAACCCCTTTAAACAGTGGAGGTTCAACTCCTCATTACTAGCAGAGGCTCACTACAAGCAATTCCTGCACTCTCAAATCATTTTATATTTTGAGCTGAATGACTCGCCGGACATAGCAAGAAGTATACGCTGGGAAGCTTCAAAAGCTTATATTTGGGGCCAACTTATCTCTTTTGTCTCCAACCTGAAAAGAGCCGAGACGTCCCAAACGGCAGACCTGTTACGAAAAATAAAGGACATTGATGATAAATACGATATGATATGATATGCCATTTATTGTCACTATACATGTACAGTGAAACTGAAAGCTGCTCGTACTCAGTGCATACATACAATTTAGCACAAAAAACAAGAAACAGAAAAAACAAAAAACTGAAGGGAGATGGGGGGGTGGGAATAGGTGCATAAATTCTGCGGCGCTACATACATATATACATATATACAGATGGAAGTCCGTGTTGGGCGGTGTAGTCAGTGCATGTGTGAATTTGAATTTATAGTAGATATAATTCTCGGAAAGCAACTATTCCTGAGTCTGTTTGTCCTGGATTTGATGCACCTATAGCGCCTTCCAGAGGGCAGCAGGTCGAACAGTCCAAACGCAGGATGGGAGCTGTCTTTGATGATCTTCTTTGCCCTGCTAAGGCAGCGGGAGGTGTAGATGTCCATCAGGGAGGGGAGAGGGCAGCCAATGATCCTCTGCGCTGTCCTGGTTACCCTCTGAAGCCTCTCCCTGTCTGCCATGGTGCAGCTGCCATACCATGCTGTAATGCAGTATGTCAGCAGGCTCTCGATGGACGAGCGGTAGAAGGTCAGCAGCAGGTTGGAGTCCAGGTTGTGCTTCCTGAGGACCCGCAGGAAGTGCAGCCGCTGCTGAGCCTTCTTGATGACCGCTGTCGTGTTGTCCGTCCAGGAGATGTC